>NW_018230745.1:144637-226242 GCF_001263595.1 Phalaenopsis equestris | reverse complement strand
AATGTTGGATTAATGTTGGATTTTCAAATATGATGCGGTTATTTGAAAGAGCATAAGCTTTCATGTGGCATTTTTACATACGTATGACCCTGTTCTGATGCCTGAGAATTTTTTGAGTTACAATATTGAAATGTTGACATGTTGGGAATCAAATTTGTGCTTGTAATGAAGGGGAATGTTGGAATGCTCGAATGTTTGGGAATTTCGGTTTTATCTTTGCTTTCACAGTACTAGAATGCTATCTCATTTCTATGTTTTGGTATAATGGGGCATTTTACATTCATATAGTGAAAATGACATTTTACATACATACAATGGTATTGGTATTGGTTATGGCAAATTTCTGTTGAAATGTAAACGACTTTCCAATGCATTTGAATTATCTTTCCAATGAATATGAATGTAGGTTTGTACATAGGAATTCTGTGATATTTGGGTGATGAAGGTAGCCCTTGTTTCTTATACATTCATGTGCCGACCTGAGGTGCCAACCCGAGAGCTCATGGTGGAATGCCTGTTAAGATCAATTGCATGTTTTTTTATTATACATGAAATTAGCCCAAGAATACATTTTATAGTACACGATTTCCTTATTGTACTTAATGATATGAAGGTAGTGTTGCACTTGTTTTCTTATGTATTTGGGTTATGAAGTTAGCCCAAGATAGAACTGGATAGGTTGCTTATTTACCTATCCTTTTGTTGCCTTCCTTTTGTTTGCCTTATGTCTTTAGCATCTTTTACATCTCTTTGGGAGTTCATGGATAGGTTTCTTATTATATTTGGTGCTGGAGGACTGGTTATCATATTACGAACATATATATCATATGCTTCCAATGGTGAATGATGGATTGTGCTGGAACTTATCCAATCACTTACCACAATTAGATACGACTTCATAACACTTTTTAGAAATATATAGATTACTTTGAGTTTCATTTATGGGACAATTGGTTGCATACATACTGCATAGTTCTTATGTACTTACAAATCTAACACCTAAACATTCATATTCACACGCATACCACTTATGGGACAATTGATTTGCTATTCATCGTTTTGATGTGGTGGAAGGGTTTGCAGCTGTTCATCTTTTGATGCCTTTCATCTCTTGTTGATTCATTTGAATGGTATGCATATCGAATCAAACTGAATACAGTTCGTTACAAAGGAGTGTTATAGTATTGCTGCTTTTGAAATTCACTTAGCAGTGCTGGATGATGTGCTTTGTGCTGCCTCTGATGAGGTAGTTGGAGCTTATAATATTATTGCAGGTCTAATTTCAGCTAATGAATGCAAACTTTGCTTAGCAGCGGTGGATGATGAGGGGCTATTTGTTTGATTCTCGTGATGAGGGGCATCTGTTTGCTTCTCGTGCTCTGTCTTCATGGAATACCTTCTCGTGCTGGATATTTTGGTTGAGGGTCTGTCTATTTGCTTCTAACTGCTTATGTTTGTTTCATTTCTTCAAAGTTTCTTTAATATATATATAAATTAGTCATTGTTGGCGATTTCGAAGACTTTATTGGTTAGTAGATTAGCACCATAGAGTGTGTTGTAGTGTTCTTCATTGAGATTCGAAGTTATGTAGCCTAACACTATAACTTAATAAAATATGCTTGATTCCCTTCTGTTGATGTAGGTCTTTGACCGAATCACATAATTCTTTTATGTACTTTTATTTTTTGTTTTGATGAGGAAATTGCAACACAATGGAAACGTTTTTGTGTATCGGGTAATGCAAGTACTTATTTTCCTTTATTCCATATAGTTTATAGTTCCAACATGTCAGTTCCAACATGTCTAAGGCGGCTGAAGGGGGACTGTCTGCTATGTGGGATAAAGAAGTAACAAATATTTTTTGTGATTTATGTACTAAAGAAATATAATTGAGAAATAGGCATAACCACGTATTTCAATAAGAAAGGTTGACAAAATATTGCTAGAAGGTTCAAAGAATTGACAGGGAGGGATTAAGACAAGCTCAAATTTAAAAATAAATGAGATCAGTTGAAGGAGTGAAAAATTTGGAAGGAGCTCAAACGTGGATCCACAGGGTTGGGTTGAGATCCCGTTAAGAGAACAATCGATGCTCCAAATGAATGGTGGGCTGAAAATTGGAGGTAATAAATATAATCTTATTTTGTTAATTCCAGTATATTTTGGCTAATGCCCAAACCCCTCTAATTTCATTCAATGTTGCAGGTCATGCCAACAACTAAAAAATATAGGCAGTGCAGAATTGAGTCAGAGTTCGAGAAAAAATTGGACATTATGTTTAAGGGGGTTGTCGCGACTGGAAAGCATGCATTCAACCCAAGTGAGTTGGGATTTACAGGAATACCAGATGAATTGTCACCTGAACAGGTTATAGTTGATGAAGAAGGGTCTAGTATCAACCAAAAGAAGATTGAGAAGTCCAGTTCAGTGTCCAAAAGGCCCAGACTTGGCAGGAGGAAGAAAGAGAAGGACAGTTTCGTGAAAAGCTCATTTGATCAACTAATTGCTGCTTTTTCAGCTCCGCCTCCTCCAGCTCTCCCCGACAGCACCATCTGGGACTGCGTTGTCATCTTAGATACTATTCCAGAAGAAGCTGTCGATATGCGCTTTCATACAAAATGTGTTAAAAAACTTGAGGACCCTAGTCGTAGGTAAATGTTCATGGCGCTACGGCTCGAGCTGCGCATTGAGTATTTACGTGTTTTAGTAGAAGAATAAGTTTGTTTTGTATTAATGTGTCACTAGAAGAATAATTTTGTTTTGTATTAACGTGCCACTAGATGTATTTTATTTTATTTAATTCATTTTCTGCTACTTTGTACTCCTGAACAATTTATGTAATTCATTTTCTGATGCTTTCTACTTCTTGATATTTTTACTATTTCATTTTGTTGTCACCACTTCTCCATAAATTATTTCAACCTAATCCATTTCTAATTTCAGGATACATCCACAACAAGAACGTCATAAAAGAATGGCATGGGATGTAGCTATAGCGATATTATTGTTGGAATACTACCACTCGAGCACTAGACAGATACCACGCATGACATCCTCATATGTTGAGAATAAATGGGTGGGTGAGATACTTGTTGGACATCTGATAAAGTTTAGCAACATTTTTCGAATGACTGCGCCCATTTTTATGGATCTTCTACACAACTTATGTCGTAACCACGGCCTGCATACTCTCATGCCGACAGTAATCGTGTTACAATGGTTTCCCAAGAGAGCAGTATCGTTGAGGACAGACGACGTCAGAGTTTTAAATTGAATGTTTTAATTTTTTTACTTGTAATTGTAATTGTATTTCTTCTTATTTTATTTCTTTTGATGCTCATGACATGATGATCAATATATTTTAATTTTTGTAACTGAACTGTAATAGTTTGAGACATCTGTTTTATCTATTATTTTTCATAAACAGCTTTGTTGCAAACAGCTTAACCAAACAGGGACAAAATGGTCATTTATTCAACAACTCCTAGTAAGTTGTTCTGAATAAACTGCCTCAAACAGTAAGTCAGTTTATTCTGATAATCTGCAGATTATCAAATTATCAGAATAATCTGTTTATCAGCAGATTATAAATAATCAACAACTGCCCCAAACAGACCCTTAGGTTGGGGCTTGCAACCTTATGATTTCAGATACATTAGAATCTAGAATTGTCAAATGCACATCTATATTGGAATGCATAAAATCACGCAAGTAAAACAAATTCATAATTCACAAATTTTTCATTAGACAACTACTTACTTCATTGGATCAAAAATTTCTTTGGATTAAAACTAAAATATGAAAAATCCAACAAAAATAATAGTTTAGTAACCATATATTAGAAATGGCGACAAAAACATGGAGGTAATTAAATACATTTGATGAAAAATTATAGCATAGTCAAACTACAAATTGTATCAAATTTGGCAAAAATTCAATTACACAATAAAACTAATTACTAGAAAATCGGAGAATAAGAACAATAAAGATAAGAAAACAACAATCAGAAAAATCAAGTCTCACATATAAGGTGATAGCTTCCCACCAAAACTGCAATCCCAAATTTCATCATAAGAAGGTTAGAGAAATTGCATTCAATCAAAAACTCATCCAAAACATTTAAACTCCATAGAAAATTTCCTTATGTCTCAAACCACCATATTCGTAATCACAAACTCCAATCAATTTATAATACCAAAATTAGAAGATAGAGTGGACAACTTATCCAAACCGAGCAAACTTTAAGAATCATATGACAACATTAATTAAATCACAACTTATCCTCAAAGATCACATGAAGTAGTGCCACATAAAAGTCATATCACAAAGAACAAAAGTATCTTGTAATAAATGATCGCAAGGGAGCCAAAACAATCACAAATCAAAGCGATACTACCCAAAAAAACCACAAGTGAAGATTTTTATACGACCCGACATCAAAATCGACATGCTTTTCCACAAAAAATTAAGGCAAACACCTATTTTATTTCATGAACACCAAATCAAAGTGATACAACTCTAATACAAGTATAAACACCTACAATTCAATAGGTAGGCGATCTCTCCTAATTCCTATAATTCGAGAGATGGAAAGCTCTCACAAACTCTAAACTTAAAACTCACAAATAAGCCTATTGATATCCAACAATAGTAATAATAAAAGATTGAATTGCCCTTAGGCGTACAAAAGACTAACTTGGCCTTAGATCAAGCACCGATGTAACAATGCTCCCCAATGACGCATCGTCCTTAAGGTGGAAAAAAGTGAGTGTTCCTCCTCCTCCACCACAACTGTCTCCATTTATTCATCATTTGCCTAATTATCACGTAGTATGTGAACTTCTAATTTTTTTCCTTGCAACGGTGTCTTGGGATAAACTTCTCATCACACCGAAAACATACCCCTAGTCTCACTTCTCATGAATCTCTGTCTTTGTAAGGCGTTTGAGTATCGCTCCTGGTCGTGGCCCATAATTCCTGTCTCATGCAGCATCCTTGTGAACTTCCATTATTTGAGCTTTAGGTATGGTCGTGGTTATAGCAGTTCAGTACGACGCTCCATCTATGCTGCTTTTGTTGGCCATCTCCATTTGGTTCTTGTCATCCACCATTCGGGCTAGCTCTATCGTCCTCCTCAATCCCCGTGGTCTCAATAATCGAAGTGTTGTCGATATGTCGGGCTTTAAGCCCTTCATGAATTTCTCCTCCAAGCCTATTTTAGAAATCCCCCTCAACCATCCAAATAATAGCTCAAATTTCTCCATATAATTCATACAAGTCCCTTCCTGATTCAAGATATAGAATTGTTTGTGTAAGTTTCCTTCTCAAATGACTGGAAAAATTCCAACAAACAATCATTAAATTTTTTCCACAAACGGATCGAGTATCTAGCCTCCCTCCATTGAATCTATGTTAAGGTTTTCCCCTCCAAACATAACCCTGTTGCCATGAGTTTTTCCTCAATTGGCTCATTCACTGCGAAGTTCTGATATACCAACCTATATGTGTCTTCCCCCTCGAAGATTAGCATCTTCAACTTCCAAACCCTAGCAATATCAACTCAACTTCCTCTCCCTCCAGTGATTCCACCAATGTATGTAAGGTTAAATTCCCTTCTTCAACCATAGCATACCCCATTCTGATTTCTCTCCTTCCATCTCCATGCTCCTCCTAACCCCTTGCATAACCCTCCCTTCATGTTTAGGCCCAACATCCTCCATCAGAAATCTCTAATCCATTCCCTATTAGAGTCCTAGAGGGAAATTCGAGATGATGGATATTTTCTTCATAATCCTCATGTTTGATCTCCTCCCTTTTGATATGGCCTCAGATTCTCAAGTCAAATTTGATTTAGGTTTACAATTTGAGCAGCCATCGGGGCCTTGGATTGCATCTCAATGAATTCTTTATCATCTCCTCAAAGCTATCAAATCGATCCTCCATTTGGTTCTCCATGGAAGAAAACCTTGCAAGACGACCCTCCATTGGATTTTCATATAACAAAACCTATCCTCTATGGTGACTAACCTTTCTTCCATCCCATATTTAAGTTGACTCATTTTTTTCTCTGATTTCTTCTTCAAATCATATATTTTCTTGGTCATTATTACTCTCTGTACGGTTTCATAACTACTTTATGTTAAAATAGTAAGCTTCATAATTTCTCTACATGATTTCGACGTGCACAGGACTCTAATGTCATGATCCCTGAATTCTTGTACGTGATTTGGAGATTGGAAGCCGTGCGGATCTCCAAACAATGTGATCCAATATCTCGTATGCAGGTTCAACGCAGAACCTCTTTATTTCGCGATCCGGATTGCTATTTTCGATCAGGACAGCGCGAAACTCATGTACGTCGCTATGTTACCTTTTCAGCAAGCTCTGATTGTGCCTGTATTGTTTGAACGCAATGGAGGGAGGAAAAAAGTGCGCCTGATCCATTAGATACCAAGGATTGGAAGTCGTGATCTCGTCAACGCTTCCTGCTGTTCGATCACACTCCGCGATCCCGTTATCGCCTTCCCAACGAGCCCTAAGCTCAACTGTATCGCTCGATTGAAAAGGAAGATCGAGTTTCAAGTCTTTGTCTAACTGTATCGCCTTAAGTTACGACAATGATTTCCGGTCACCAGTTCAATCACTGCATGTCGAAATCATCGCTCCTGCACTGCGCCTGAATGTTGCAATCCCGTCATTTCCACAGATAACTCAAACCAAGATCGTATCACAAGGCTTCGGTCAAGGTTATATACGACCAAGACCCCGTCGTGACCTTCTAGTCGCAATTGTATCATAGGGTTCAATCATGAAAGCGACATGCATCTAGCACCAATCACAATTATGATCCCGTCGTTGCTATCCCAGCAAGCTCTGATCAAGACTACATCACAGGGTTTGCTCACAAAGGCGACAGGCAACTAGCTTCAATCGTGATTGTTTGACCATCTACTTGAGCCGGAGTGCGTCGTTCCCTTCCGCGACAAAAAGGAGTTTTGGATCTCTGTAAACTGCGATCCCGTCGTCTTTTCTCTGCTAGCACGATCGATCCTCTGTGAGCCAATTTGTTTCCATTTTTTATCAAATCGATGCTTTGATATTAATATGATACGATCCAACATAATTTTTTTCACAAAAAAATTAGGACATAACGAATATTTTATTTCATCAACACCAAACCAAAGTGATACAACATGAATATAAGGATAAACACCTATAACTTAAAGGTAGGCAATCTCTCTTAATTTCTGCAATTCGAGAGGTAGGAAATCTCTTCAAAACTCTAAACCTAAGACTCATAACAATAATCTCCTGCATAAACCTAACCTTAAATATAATAAGCCTATTTATAGCCAATAATAATAATAATAATACTAATATTAATAATAAAAGACTAAATTTCACTTTGGCTAATGATCCGCCCCAGCTATTATCACAATTTATATAAGTCTTGGTAAAGGAACCATAAACTCGATCTAATACCTAACAAATTGATTGAGTTCTTAAAATTAGGTATTATGGTTCACTGGGGTTTTTCACGCAAGTATGTGTATTGTTACAATAATATGGGGCTCTATTGAGTCCGAAATGTTGATCCCACAGGGAAGGGGAGGTAGATAATTCCTAGGGCGATGTTCTAGTCTACTTTTTCTAATAACTAATCCTAAGTTATGTTTATATGCCTAAGTTAAACTTGTCTAAATCAATTAGTTAAGTGAAATTCAATATTGATAAAAGTACTTTTCTCTTGTGGATTACTAGGCAGGTTGTAGGTATTACTACTAGGAATTGTGATCTTATAGTGACAAAAGGTGTATTGTTCAAATTGTGATCATATAGTGCATTACTAGGTAGGTTGTAAGACAGCCTTTACTAGATTTGCACCCAGCTTTCTCCTTTTCTGATTGCCTCGTCGGCGTTTGCAGACAGCTTGCACGATGTCGACTTCCCTGTTTGACGCGTCGTCATCGTCTCGCAGTTTTGTCGGCAACTCGCACGACGTCGTCTGGTCTCAGTTTGACGCATCGTCTTTCGTTCTTGATACGAGGTTTGGTTACGTCGTTTCTCCTCGCATGTCGTCTCCTTCCTCGGGTCGCAGATTGACGCGGCTCGCCGCACCGCTCTAGACCGTGGTCATCTTGTCGGGTGGTGATGGTCTCGACGCTCCGTTCCTATGTCACTGTCCTTGCCGACGACAATCCAAATCCTACTCGTGCCCATATTTCAGGTTCAGAGCCTGACTTTGGTATCGATAAGTACTGCATTGTTAAACAATCCTTCCGCGAGGCTCTTGAAGGTGGTGGTTATTACACTTTCATTAAAAAGCTTGGTAAAAAAAATAAGAAACCTGCTCTTTTTCTCTTTAAGATTGAAACCAGTACTCTAGCGTCTCTTGGTGTTTTGCTCTAGTAAAGAAATTCATTTATGTTCACTCTAAACTTGAGATCATTCAGAAAGATTTTGATGCTATGAAGCTATCAAGTAGTTGGAATATTGACTTACTTAACGACCGACATATACTTATTCAGTTATCTCACGATGCGGATTACATTAGTATTTTTTCTAGAAATGTAATCAGGATTGACAATTGTTTTATGAAAATCCTGAAGTGTACTGTCGACTTTGATCCAAAAGTGGAGTCCTCCATCATTCCTGTGTGGATAAAATTTTCGGGGTTAAAATTTCATCTGCTCAATTTGAAAATTCTCTAATCTTTAGTAATTGCTTACTGTAAGCCTCTCAAATCTAATAGTCTTACGTTTGTTGTCATCAGACCCTCTGTGACTTATGTGTTAGTTGAGAGAGATATCACTCAACCAGCTCCGGATGAGGTATGAATTGGATCCAATCATGTTAGGTATTGGAAAAATGTTGAAATAAAATCACACCCTTTATATTGCTCTCATTGTGTGTTAATTGAGAGAGATAACACTCAATCTTTTCATCCTTACTTAAGACCAGATAATGCTGAAGTTCAGCAACCTTTTCAAAAATTTATTCATGTTGAATTGGGGGTGGAAGTCTTGCCACCTACCATCTCTGTTGAGGAGGTGCAACCCGACCCTATTTCCAATATTGTACATACTCATCTGCTTGACTTTTTTCCTGATAGGAAAATTTCTGATGATCCTTCTATTCAAACCTTGGTTGTCTCAGATAAAAAACCCCATACCCAAGTCGTTCTACCCCTGGATGCTTCTGCTTTTGAACACTCTACTCTAGTTGTTGGTTTGGAGCATGTTACTGCTTCTCTACCGTCTCATCAGGTCGAGCAAGATGTTAATGTTTCTCAGACACATGGGTTCATGATGTGTGACATCCTACACATGTCCGGTCATCCACTGATATGATTAGTCAATCCTCGGATGAAAAATGATAGGTTTACACATCCAGAAGGAATAAGAAGAATGAAGATCTACTTGAGCTCAGGAATCTGATGGATGATACTTTGGTTACTTCGGGTAATGGTACGTACCTCATCAATTTGTTAGTCGACTCCATTTCGAGAACTCGAGACAGAGGCAGGGCTAAACTGAGTCGTTCCTAACTTTTTGCGCGCGTTGATGATTTTTTATTTTTTTTATCATAAATGTATCTTCTATTTCTTTTTTGGGATTTTATGTGTGTTGTATTGTGTAGGTTGTGTGCCTTCTTTTAGGCCCACTCATACAACTTATTTGTATCTTTCTTGTTTAATATATTAGCCCTTGGCTTTTTCAAAAAAAAAATGTATGTATGTATGTAAATAATTAAATTTGTAATACTTATATAACACTTAAATCTCTAATATTATATTAAAAATATCACTAATATTATTGTTTAAAGTGCAGTACAGTGACATGTGAATATGATACTAAAATGTTATATGTGAATATCAAAATTTACATGTTAAACATGCAAATAAATAAAAAAATGTGTGGTATACACGTAAATCTCCATTAAAATCATTTTTTTCGGAGAAAATATTTGAAACTGTGATTGGAAATCGCTCTTTTAAAAGGCTAAAACAAAAAAGCAAAAGCTGCCCCAAAAGAACCTAAAATCACCAAACATGCTTTTAATTCATAAGAAACCAAATTAGCCATTGGGGTAAAGCGAGATCTTACCCTTGTGAAGCATGGGACTCCTAAACCGGCACCCAGCTCGGAACCATGTCGATTCAGCGGTAACCGCACGAGCCTCCTCCGGCGGACATGGAGTCACAGCGGTAGAAACTGATGGGAAGGGAAGCGCCTCCGCTAGAGTTGAAACCACGGGGACGTCAAGGGAGAAGTAATCGGAGACTGGAATGTCGACAACTAGGTCAGCGGAGGTAGTTATTTCGCTCCGGAAAACGGCGTATGATCCCGAGGCAACGGTATCGTGTTCGCCTGACGAAAAGCCCAAGGGATCGAGGGTTTCGTATACGTAGCTTATGCTCGTGCTCTCTTTCTCCATCTGTAGAACACGGTGGCCACGCACAAGCGAAATAAGCGAGATCGAAGATTCGCCTGCGTGGCGGCGGAGAAGGAGGCTTTCAGGATTTTAAAGGAGAAAAAAACAGGAGGGATGGGTTTAATTAGGTGGTTACTGAATAAAAAAACATTTTGGTCAAAATTAGATTGCATTTAGGGTTTTAATCAAGCTACGGCCGTATTTAGATTTACATTTTTATCAAATTCTCAGTCGGCATTTACTGTTTACCCCAAAACTCTTATGCCTATATGTATGTATATATATATTTGAATAAGAAAACATTTTGGTCAAAATTAGATTGTACCGTGTTTATAATTACGTGTTTATCAAATTCTCCACACAACTCTTATGTATTTATTATTATTATTATTATTATTATTATGTATGATGCATGCTAGAATATTCACGGTGATAGAGTAACGGATTATCGTCTTAGTGTTGTACGAGAATTTAACACACAGATGAAAGAGAAACAAGGAAAGACAATTCCAGAATTTTTTACGTGGAAAACCCGGAAACAGAAAAACCACGGGGACTGACCTAGTTGTGAAAATCCACTATTGTTTAATGATTACAGAAATCTCTTCTCCCATTGAAGGAAAATGGTAACTATATTTTTCAGATTACAACGTTGACTCTCGGCGTCTGGTTGGTGGTGATTGACGACAGTTGGCGGTAGTCGACGACGGTCGGCGGTAACCAGCGGTGATCGATGGAGGGCGGCAATGGTTAACGGAGGTCGGCGGTGGTCACCAACGGTCGGTGGAGGTCGACGGTGGCTGACAGCGATCAACGATTGCAAGGATAATGTGGGACTTAAGCTCCTTCTCAAAACCTCAAGTTCTCTCTCCAGTCTTTCACCCCCTCACATGAGAGGGGAGAGACTCTATTTATAATATTTTGGGTGCAATTAATGCAGATATATGAAAGATTTTGATCGGACGGTCCAGCGAGTTTTCCTCGATCAGATGACATTTAATGGACATTTGAGTGTCTTAACGATGTCAGAATTGAGCAATCTTGGTCTCGTTCGATTTGTCTTGTCGATAAGCTCGATTCAACTATGAAATAACAAGATTCGACATTTGTTTGACCTTCCAAATGTGCCCGGAAATACTCCAAAAGTGGTTTAATGATTTGATCTGGGTTTGATCTGACTCGGATTGTACAAGTTTTTATATTATTGGGTTCGTCTCATCGAGCCTGTCAGTCTGAATATAAGTTTACTAAAATTGGAGTTCTGGATGACTCTTAGTTGAATTTTAAATATTTCTTACTTAAAAAGTTGCCTCGAGATTCGTAATGGATGATGAAAATTTGTTGGTGGCATATATATATATATATGTGTGTGTGTGCGCGGGCGCGCGGGCGTGCGTGCGCGTGCTTTTGTTTTTATGGACGCTCAGATGGGGAGAGTGGTTTTAGAGAGAAATTTTTTAGAATTTTTATACCTCTCATCTAATTATTTACGTATCCAATTTAAAAAATTTTATTTTAATTTATAATCTTAGCTAAAATTATTTAAAATTTAGAATTTAAAAAAATAGAATATATAAATATTATTTATTTATTATTTAATTAATTCGAGCCAAATCCAGCGGAACACGAACAAATAAACTTTTATTCGTGTTTGACTAGATTATAAATCTAGCTCAAAAGTTTTGTTCGTATTTGACTTATTTGCTTAAGGAACGAATCGAACAAAAGCAATTTAACGAGCTGAACACGAGTTATTCGCAAACAACGAGTTTTTTTTGGCGACACTACGTTGGATTTAGTTGAGGAGAGCTTTAATTGAATTTTGGTTCTGTTTAATAATCAATTGGGTTCAAATTAATTGTGTTAGTGCCAAGACATTTTGAGTAGATATGAGCCCAGATTAATAACATTAAGTTTAATGGTGGGAATGTATTTGTATATTTGGCCATAACAGCTCAAGTAAATAAGCAATATAATAAAAAAAATATGATATTGCATGAAGTACAATTCAAATAATGCTAGGAGGAAAGTTAGAATAAAGTCCAATTGAAATAATATACTACTTGAGCAATGTTCAAATATGATTGAAGTACAAAATGTTTGAGCATAGTTCATATATGATTTGAACTCAATTTGATCAAGGTTCAAACAAGATTTGAACATAATTCTGACCGTTGCCAGAGCAAGATTTGAATAAGGATTGTTCTGTGTTTCGACGGGGATCAAACAAAATTTAAATATGATTTAAATAAATTATAATCTAGTAGAATTTGAGTTTAAGAAATTATGATGTAGTAGAATTTAAGTTAGAATTAGCATAGTATAATAAAAACAACAATATATTAGATTATAATATTGACATAATAAAAAATAACACAAGTGATCATCAAATTGATGCATGAGAGTGTATTTAACAACACCAAAGATGCAATAAATTTTAAGATTGATATGACATATTGCAAGTGTAATAGCTATAATAATGAAAAAATTATATGTACAACATCAATTGTAATAGAAGAATTTAAAAGGTTAGTGTTTTTGAAATTGAATAAAAAATTAAAAAATATAAAATAAACATCAATTGTTAGGCACTAAAATTGAATACTTAATATTTTATGAAGAACTCATGGAACTATTATATTATAAAATAAATCTAAATATACACATTTTATGTAGAATGACATATAATTAGATTTAACTTTCAAAGGTACTTTCTTTGAAATCAAATTGAAAGCATACAAAAAATTTTAACTCCAAATGGCTAATATTATCACAGACATAGGAATGCACATTAAACTAGATCTCATTTACTTTGAAAACAAAAGAATGAGAAAAGTTCCTTTTTATAGCCAAATAACCATGAAAACTTGAGCAATTCAAGGAAGCAATTGTTGTGAGATATACACCAATTTATATGGTATATATATAAATTAAATAGGAGAACGATCGACGAAGCGAATAAAATAGAGCGAGAAAAATCACAGTAGAAAAGAACACATAGATTTACACGGTTCGGTAAATTGTATACGGCCACAGAGTTGAAGAGGATTTTATGTTCACGAAGTTACAGAGGATTTTACTACTTGAAGAGCTCACACCAGTAGATCGTTTTGAATTACAAGAGAGATCTCTCACTTCTTCTCTCTCTTTTCTTCTCTTTCTACACCGAGATACACTGAAGAAACTCTACACCGAGATACACCAAAGAAGATAAACTTACAAGAGAAATAAAATTAATTTTTGTTCTGCCACAAGCCACCAAGAAGAAGTCAAGGGAGAACAATCTTCTTCTTCTTCATTCACCGCAAAGAACTACACCTTGCACTTCTCATCCACTATCCCAAGGAAACCTGAAGAACTATTCCTCTATCCCGAGGAAGCCCGACGAAGAACTCAAAATCGTCACTTCGCTTAATTTGAAGGGGAACCATCTCTTTTAATCGCAACTTAAAGGAAGCGGGAGGCGGCGTCGTTTCGCGAATATCGAGACCTTTCGTGACAGTGGAGCAGTAACAGGTATCGCGACCTTTCGCGATTGGGTGGGAGGCAGGAGCAGTTTCGCGACAGCAGGGGATCGCTATGTTTCACGATCGGGAGCGAAAGCAGGGTTGGGGTCGCAACGCGAGTGGGAGCGGGAAATCAGGAGGCAGATTAGGTTCCAGCTCTAACGATCTCTCACTTGGAGACTGATACACAGGCATCAACATCTCCTTCCTCAAACTAATATCCTTCACTAGCAGTGTCGCTCTTTTTCTTTAAACATGAATCCTCGAATAATCAAAATCTGTGCCATCAAATTTTTGATCCATGAAACATTCACTTCATCTGCAGTCATCATTCTTCCTCAGATCCGAACAAAACTCTGATACCAATTGTTGTGAGATATACATTAGTTGATGTAGTATATATATAAATCAAACAGAAGAACGATCGAAGAAGCGAAAAAAAATATAACGAGAAAAATCACACCATAAAAGAATACACAGATCTACGTGGTTCAGCAAATTGCTTACGTCCACGGAGTTGCAGAGGATTTTACTACTTGAGGAATTTACACCAATCGATCATCTCAACTTACATGAGAAATCTCTCGCTTCGTTGCTCTTTCTTCTTCTCTCTTTTTTCTTCTCCTTCTCTCTCTACCTCTCTACACCGAGATACACAGAAGAAACTCTACACCGAGATACACCGAAGAAGATAAACTTACAAGAGAAATAAAACTAATTTCTCTTCTGTCACAATCCACCAAGAAGAAGCCAAGGGAGAACAATCTTTCTTCTTTCTTCTTTCTTCTTCCTTCACCGCAAAGAACTACACCTTACACTTCTCTTCCTCTATCCCGAGAAAACCTGAAGAACTCTTCCTCTACCTCGAGGAAGCCCGAAGAAGAGCTCAAAATCGTGACTTCACTTAATCTGAAGCGGAACTGTCTCTTCTTCTGTTAGCAACTTAAAGGAAACGGGAGGCGGTGTCGTTTCGCGAATATCGTGACCTTTTGCCACAGTGGAGCGGGAACAGGTATCACAACCTTTCGCGATCAAGCGGGAGGTGGGAGCGGTTTTGCAACAGCAGGGGATCGCGGCGTTTCACTATCGGGAGCAGAAGAGGGGTTGGGGTCGCGATGCGAGTGAGAGCAGGAAATCGAGGGGCGGATCGGGCTCCAGCTCTAACATTAATTACAAAGTAAATTCATCATTATCTATAAGCCCTATACTAGAATGCAAGTGGGGATAGAGTCATATAGTGCTGCGCTCATTTTGAGTAGCAAGAACTCACATATTATCAATTAAATTTATTTTGATTTGTTAAATAAATGTTAACGTCATCATCACTTGCTTTTTTTTTAATTCATCAACATATATAAGTATTGCTTTATATAACTTAAAATAGTCCTTTATCCTTAAACAATTATACACAAAGATTTTAGCTCTGTAGAGCTAATGAACCAGCTTATTTAAGACAACAATGCATGATCCGCTTGCCTTTGGGCAGCACTATATTTGCTCTCATATTATGTAATATAAAACATATAGATGTTGTTAGAAAAAATAAGTTATAATGAGCAACACATTATTATTTTATTGTCATAACTTATTAAATTAACTGACTAATGAATATTTAACTTACTATGTAACTATAATAGTGTATTTAACAATAGAAATCACATTGTTCCCTTGCTACTCACTCTTATCTTCTTTTCTTTGGAGCCATATTTCAATCCTACCAATTATGCATTGAAGAAATGAAATTGCTTTTATCAATTGGGCAAAAGAGGTCAATATTGTATGGATTCATTAGCATATGCATATTAATATTTTCTCTTTTTTTTAATTATATTTTACCTCTACACCATAATTAGAAGTAATAGTCAGAGATGTTCGTATGCCTCTTTTTTCACTTCGTCTAGACATATAATTGTAAGAGATGAGTTAATTTCTCTGATCTTTTGATGAATGTAAAATCAATAATAAAGTTCTTTATCTATATTATTCTCATTTTTATTATCCAAATATTCCTGAGCTGAAGCTTGAATGGATGAGTAAATAATGATAACCTCCTCACCTTTATTTTACTTCACCTCTCTTTATATAAAACTTTGGAAAAAACTGGTTAGAGCAACAAATTTCTCTATGATTTAATATTATTAAATTTGACTTATATTGCTCTTTAGCTCTCTAATAGATATATAAAGTTACTTTAATGGGTATTTTGAGGGTATGGGCATAGCAACTAGTTATGCCTTAACTTGCTCTTTTGCACTTTTCCTCAATATGATCCCCTAAGCTCACGTACAAGAGATGTAGCCATCACCTTCTTCACAATTTTAAGTGGGAGAGATTGAGGAGCATGGTGTTAGACCATATTTTATTCATGGGTTACACCAAAAGCTTAATAACTCTGAGATGGACAAGATAAAAAGATATAAGAGAAAAGAAAAAAATCCACTATTAGTACTTTACTAATATAATAACTAGTCTCAAATTTTAAAGCTAGAATCCTTGGCTCAATTTGAGATTTCCTTTTAATTGATTGAAATCTAGAGTCTCGAGCACTACAATAAAGCTACATAATGCACTATACGTATATAAATATAAAGTAGTTACAAGAAGCACGTACCATGTATACGGACTTGTACCGGGACAAATATTTAATCGTTAGGACTTAAGGTTTCCTAAAAATAAAAACCAGGTGGTTTCTTTAGCCATGAACAATTGCCTTAAGTTGGTTAGGTCTAGTGAGTATGGTGATGACCTTAAGAGTATATATTTAATTCCTTAATTCTTTTGCATATTTGGAGGAGATTGGGAAAAGAAAAAAAGAACGATAATAAAAATTTCCTCTAAATAAAGTTTATAGGTCATATCTATACATGAGTGTTGCTATTTTTCTTTTTGACAACCTTTTGTCTTATGTTCACTGTGAAATGCTTGTTAGTGCAATAATGGGCATTTAATGCACACTATAAAACTAGGTAGCAAAATCTGAAAAAAAAAAAAAAACTTAAGTAAATTATTCTTAGATATTTTTATCTTTCTAACACTATTTTCTCATCATGGTGGTCAAACCACTTATACCTTATATATTCACTCCCACAAAGAGAGATTTGCATAGCCATTAGTGTTCTTTCGTTTCCCTAAATTCCTTCACCATTTGAGCTCTATAACCATGAGAAATCAAATTTAAGAAGTTTGATGTTTCCAATAAAGTTGTAATGGTAGAACTATCAAAAAGATATTGAACTTTGAAATCGAGTTGGCAAGCAAGAAGGTGGAGATAATTGCCATGTTTCAGGATGTAGCCACTATGGTTGCAATAATGGACGGGTCTTTGCAAAAATCTAACATCCCCAAGCAATAGGCTAAGGTATAAATCATTCTAACATCAAGATAAGCTCATTTTGTAATGAAAGTTGAGAGTATAGTATTAAACCACGCATTCTATGGAAATATGAGTTTAAGGACTTCTACTATCTCTAGAATTGTGCACTGCAATTGTGATTTACAATGTTGCATATTTACATCATGATAAGAAGCTATACGAAGATGTCTCAAAAATAGATCACTAAATGATTACAACTTTTTTAAATGAGCTGACGGCTATAAGAAGACCATATTAGATAGTGGTCATATATCGAGAGTAACAATAGAAAATAAATTTTCAAAACACTTGATGTCTTCGAGATTAAGCGTGATATTATGATAGCATTATTTGTTGTTATTATACTTTTAATTTTTATGTTATTAAATGCTAAGTGATGTATAACATTTGATGTAATATATTGAAGTTCTGACTTTCTGTAAACTTCAGAAATTTATTTCTAGTGTTTTATGTGGATTCATTCTATAAAGATGAACTTATAACTATCACATTTACATAATCACATTAAAGTCCTTTTAGCAAAAACAATTGCCGCAGAAGTTAACCATTCAAACAATGATTCACAAATAACTACTTTCTTAAGGCAATTTATCCTACAGTAACTTCACAACAACTTTTTGAAATAATTGTAACTATCGTAAACAAGCTCTTAGTTATAATAAACAAAAAATAAAATAAAAAATAAAAAATAAAAAAAAATATAAGCACCATAATAGCACCTACTTTGGAGAAAATATTACATTTGGACTTCGGATGTCCGGACAACGGCCCGGATGCAGCGAGGCGGAGGTCCAATTTCTCCCCTCCTCTGCTGCATCCAAGTCGTTGTCCAGACATCCAGAAGTAATATTTTTTCCCTACTTTGGGCTTGGGATAAGAGTTCCATTTGTTCATTTTGATGACTAAACACATCTACTACATCAAGGTTTTAAAACTTGATTTGGTTCTCAATTTTGGGCAATTTCAAATTTGAAATAACAAGATATAAATATTAAGACTCTAATTACATTATTATGAAATTTGATAAAATTTTCATAGAAAATTTCTAATGGAGTATTGTTAATAGATCAAAACTTTTAACAAATTTCATCTAAAACTTCACCGAAACTACAGAATTCAGCAGAAATTGAGAATATTAACGAGTTCCAAATTGATTACAACACAGACCATTCTGAAATCATTCAAACTATAAAACATGAAGCACCAAATTTGTCATGCTCAATCACATCCAAACTATAAAACATGAAACACCAAATTTGCCATACTCAATCACATCCAACAAGAATATATAAAAAAAAAACGACCATACAATTCTTACACATTTACATATCTCACCCTCAAATTCAAATTTTAACTATATTGCATTTTAGTGAAGAATCACATCAAAACATTTTCAATGAAAAGATGCAATTAACTTTTTTAAACATGTTAATATAAATATCTTTTTGATATGATAGAAAGAATTAGATGTTTATATAATTAAAGAGTAAAAAGCCCAAAATAGCCCCCAATTGTTAACAAGTATCCAATTCACTCAACTTTAGGATGCTTCAATTTAGTCCCAAACTACTAAAAGTTGCTCCTAATTGATATTGGTCCTAAATCATACTTTCCGTTGAATTTAATGATTGTGTACATAAATTGCAGGGTATTTTCATCTTTTATGTATTTATTTATATATATAACTAGCATAAAAATTGATGTATATAATGTTTGGTTGGATTTAGGCTAAATCTTGCTTAAAACCTAATTAAATACTACTCAAATACAATTAAATGCAAACATCACAAAATCAGAAATTCAATTTCTCCACCATTGTCTGTTTTTAAATCTGTTTAAATAATTTATTTTGCGACATAGATTATATTTTTCTTCATCAATAAATTACTTCTCTGCAAATTTATAATGTTTTATTTACCTGAATAGAGACAACTTCTCGAAGTCAAATCGACGCATGTTGAAGTCGCTTCTCTTTGCAATCAACGTTGGTGTCGAGGGGGAAGTGCAAGCACTTGGATGGAGATGAAGCGTTGTCGTCGACGCAAGCACTGCAGATGGAGATGCATACATAGACTACTTCGTCGAGTGGAGAAGCATCGAATGAGTACTTGCCTTGACTTGCTTGCTTCGTTGATGGTGAAACAGATGGAAAGCAACCGCACTCACATGTGGACAAAGCCTTGTCGTCGACACAAACAACGCAAATGGATACGGAGACGGAGACTGCTCTGTCGAGTGGAGCAGCAGTGATTAAGTTTATTGAGTTGCTTGCTCGGTCGATGGTGAAACAGAAGGGGAGAAGCAACAAGAATGAAGGATTTAGGTTTAAGATGAGGCTGCTTCGCGTATGAATTTTCCAATGAGAACTGTTGAACCCTTCATACGTTTAATTTGTGAATTTTGTAAATAAATAAAATTGCCCTTAAAACGTGAAAGGACGGTCAAAAAAAATGGAAAATTTTATTTAAAATCAATTTTAGAACAATTTTGAACAGCCAGAGACTAAATTGGAGCATTTTAAAACTCGAGGACTAAATTGGACACTTGCTAATAGCCAGGACTATTTTGGGTTTATTTCTCAATAGATAAATATCAAAATCCATATTTCAGATATATGGATATATATTTATAAACATCAGCCATTTTTGTTCCAAACTTGTAGCTTATAGGATTCGTTAAATATCAGGACTCGACAAACTAAACTATGATTTATCAAAGAAAAACACAAAATTCAGAAAGCAACGACAACCAAAATATGGAAAGCAAGCTCTCTAAATTCACCAACTGACACCAAAAACTTGAATGACCAAAGGAGTAAATTTTGCAACATATGTAATGTAATAACACAATAATTCAAACGATTATAATTAAAATATTACTGCCTCAAATGAATATCTTTTTTTTTTCAATAACAAGTAAGATATTACAGCAAAAACGACCAAATTTAACAAGAAAAGGGCTGCAATAAAACGTCATGGTAACAGCTCAATTGTTTCAAAAAAATCTCCAATAATTCTTCAATCTGGGCTAGAATCGAACAATAATTACCTTCTTCAACTTATGATAAAAGCACATCCAGTTGCACTTTCATCGACACAGTGCCTTCAAAAAACCAACTCATCCATCTACAACACAGGAACACTAATCTAAGATCCAACGTTCTCATTTATCTCAAATCATCATCAAAGTGCATAAGGATATCTTTTAATCAGAATCATCAACAAATGGAAGAGATAAAAAAATTGACGAGTGAAGAAATTGGATATCTCAAATCTAATTGTCTGCCCTGAATCACGAGATCTGACAATATAAAGAAAGTTGAGGAACATATATAAAGTATAATTTAAGAAAAATTGCGAAGAAGAAATAGCAAAACGGACAATCGGATGATGATGCTTAAGAAAATTATCATAGCGAGAAAAATATTTGGGGGTGAATGCCTATCAATTAGCTATAAAATGCAGCTTAGTTTATTTCATTCAATGACATTCATCCTTATCTGATTTTAACTTGTATGTTTTCCATTCGTGGAAAATCTCAGAGGCTATCTGAAACGAATAAAATCAAGATCAAATAATGGAATAGAATAAGTTATGAACAACTTCTCACTTCTCAATGTGTGACTGTGTGTCTATAACATGCACAAAATGAAGTCTCTATATTTGGTTACAAAAGAACTATAAACTATGATACTTTTTGAAACTATAAATAATGATCTTACCCCTGAATAGGGAAGCCATAATAATTTTTCCCTGCTAGTGTAATCTTCCTCCCTCACCCTCAAAAACTACAGTTCCATTTGTTGGAATCAGAGTGGCCTGAAATGCTCTCCCGGTACCTGATGCATTGCTTTCATTGTCTACTAAACCACTTCCTCAATGAAGATAGTAGCAAAAACAAATATGGTAGAAGGAACTCATACTATATGACACATTTTTAAGAGGTAAAAACGGATGTGACACATTTTAGCTATTCAAAGTTGATCAATTCGTTTTGTATATCATATGACGGAGGAACAACAATTCATTAATATATCGGTGCAGATAGATGGACCAGCCATGAGTTGGTATCAAAGGATGTATTCGAAAAAATAACTATTCTCTTGAAACAATTTCAAAGGAAGTTTTCCATAAAGTTTAGGTATTCTGCCATGTCAGGACTTGCAAGGCAAATTGACTAAGTTACATCAAACTTCATAAGCTCAAGACTTCCATTGTCATTTTGAGGAACTGTCTAATCAAATTTCTGGTACACTTATTCCTTTTTTTCAAATTTCTTTTGAATCAGGTCTTCATGGAGATATTTGATGTGAAGTGCGGGTATTGCAACCACATTTTCTACTACAAACAGTTTAGTTGACAAAACCTAAGGAATATCGTGTGCAGAAGACCAACATACAACTTTTGTTTGCACAAGTTTTAGAGACCAATCCTTCTAAGCATGCCCTGGCATTGTTAGCAATGCCAACTTTGTCTAATTTGATGCCAAATAGATCCACAAAGACCTCTCTTCAAGTACACCGCTTGATGACAGATCGATTAGATTAATGATGGGTGCAAGGCCTTTGTTTCCATGCAAATTGCAATGAATAGTGTCATCATGGCCATCTAAGCAAATATGCAGAACAAGACCACAATTTCACTACTTCTACCCGTAATTGTCTTGATAATCCTGCATGCAACCTCATACTTCCAACAAGCTCCATAACATTTTATTCATGCGCTTAGCCACACCATTCTGTTGTAGTGTTCTTGGAACAATGACCTCATGCCTGATCCCTTTCGTAGCCGAAAATTCCTAAATCTTTGATCATGGTTGCTGAGGACCCGTTGAGTTTTTTCTTCGCACTGACACGAGATTTTTGAATGCTATGTAGATTCAAAGTTTTTGGTTGTTTAAATAATCAAAACCATCATCAAAAGTAGTAAACCACCTTGAAAGGTAAAAATACAACTTTTACGATGGATAAGATTATTCAAACTAAGAAAATATTGGGTATCTGCACTGATCTGTAATTAAACCTGATAGGGCATTTCACCTATCTAATTTGAATACTAGATAGAGTTTAGATTAGTTATGGGGTCATTTCTTTCCTATAGGGGCAAACCCATATAATTAATTACATCTTAAGCAACAAATGTTACTTAAAAAAACAATCGATTAAGGCCACAGTTTTGTCCTCATGAAATTTCTAAGTTCAGGTTTCCACAATTGGACATTAGATTTCCAAATGACTCAAAAGTTAAAAAGTTATTAACGGAAGTCATAAGGAAAAAAAGAAAGAGACAATTGAAGATACCGAGAAAACCTCAGTAATATCCCATACTATATTATTTTTTCACATTTTTTATTTTTTAAATAAAAATTCAATGTTTCACCCTAATGTTTTGTTAGAATGTTATGATTTATATTGCACAACATACAATCATGCAGGAGTCTAAAGATATGAATTTGTCATAATTAGACGAACCACCTCGGAGTCCCAATTTGAAACTTCGGTGCCTTCACCTAAAAAAAGGAAAACAAGCAAAGCAATGGGCTTATAGCCCTGCCTGGAAAGAGCTGTCATCTAAACCATCTAATCACATTCAAAACTATGCATGGCCGGTCTCGATGACGCAAGATAGGGTAGATTGTTGTTTATTAGAAGTTGTAGGCCTTACAACTTGATTATAAATCGAGTTGCCTAGATTTGTATGCTATGTATAATATCCTAAGACTAATGCAAACATATTTTGAAATTTCAAATTTAAATGTTTTATATCTCGCCACAATTAAATGAATAGGTTTAATTGGTGTTGAGTGCATCGAAGCAAGCTTTGTAATAGGTTACGCAAGTCCTTGATGAAGAATGCATAGAAGGTCAGTTCGAAAAGCCAATTGATATGCACAGACAAAATTCACTCTATAAGGCAGTAGTACTCACGAGTCAAACCACCCATTTTCGTGCAATGTGTGAGGGTCTGAAGACAAGGAATATGAGCAATATGTTATGCATATGTCTACAGATCATGTTATCGTTCATATTCCTAAACCGAAAGAGAGTTTCTACTCGATTTTATTTGATGTCAATTGAGCTTGTTTAAATATGTTCCTTTGGTTGTGAATACAGTGATTTATGTGGTTTTGGTTATGAATTTTATTTTGAAAAATTAAGTTGAAGTTGTTTAGGTTGGGATAGAAGACTTAGTCCTTAGGTGAGTCTACCGGTAATCCAGACAAAATACATAAATATAGATATCGACCTATAATTTGGACAGACCCTAACTTAATGTCAGACTCGTCAACTAAGATCATTCAAACTACCGTTGATGGTTTAGTTGAGGTTCATCCTTCACTTTGTGCTTTGTCTTCTTTTGGATGGTTTGGATGTTTATAGTCAATTGATCACAACACTTTCTAACTCTATAAAAAAAGAAGACTCAAAGGAAAAATCCTAGGTTACTACAACAGCTTATTTATTTATAGCAACCCTAAAAAACATGGTTAGCACTGGATAACAAGTAAAGTAAATCTAATGCGACATTTTGAATATTGTCTTTAGAAGACCTGCAAAATAAAATTAGAATTCTCCGCATTTATTTTAATCAAGTAAATTATTAATATTTTTATTTAGGACAACCTGTCAAAATGCAAATGGCTTTCCGTCGTCCAGGGGTTGTCAGGTTCCCTGATCTACTTAGTTCAAAGAGGCAGTCAAGCTTACTCCAACCGGAAGATTCCTGTCAACAATCATGGGATGTGTCATCAAAGAGATCTTTGTAAATCCAGGTAATAAGGTTAAAGTTGTGTTTGGTGATTTTTTTTATTAAGATTTCATTTAAGTTTTAATGTCTTTTTTCGGATTTTAATGAGTTGAAAGTTTTCAGACTTCTTAAACGATTAAATTTTGTGATTATATTTTTATTTTTGATGTTGAAACGATCTGATTAAGATCACATGGTTCCGTCCTCTCGAGGTCATTGAATTTGTGGTTTAATTAGTCAAGAGTGACTGGAAGGCACTTCATTAACTGTCATGGGTTGCCTTCTCCAAAGTTCTTTCTCAAACCACGTTGTGTTCTACAGTTGAAGTTTAAGTTTTGATGATTTTTTACGATGTGTTTTATGTCATGTCCTTTATGTTTATTACAAACTTTGGATTCAACCCATATTGTCTCTGGGATGTGTTTTTAAATCAAGTGTGTTTTTATTCTCTGATAAGAGGTCAAACACTCCTTAACCTTAGTTACTGGTCAATTTTGAGTTTGGTTCAGGTTATCATAGGTTAGCCCGAATTGTATTTAAGTTGATTTGGATCGGCCCAAGTTAGGATGGGTTGATCAAGTTGGATTTGAATTGATTTGGATTACCCAGGATAGGCTGGGTTGACCCTAATATGTTTAAATTTAATTTGGGTTAGCCGTAGTTAGGTTGAGTTAACTCGAGTTTGATTTAAGTTAATTTGGATTAACCCAGATTAGACCGGGCCGACCCAAGTTGGTTTAAGTTGAGTTGGGTTAACCCAAGTTAGGTCGAGTTGACCTAGGTTGGTTTAATATTGAGTTTGGGTTAGCCCTGATTAGGATGGGTTAATACAAGTTTAATTAAGTTGGTTTGGGTTAGCCCAGGTTAGGTCGTGTTGATTCAGGTTTGATTAAATTGATTTGGGTTAACCCATGTTAAGCAAGGTTGACCCAGGTTTGATTAAGTTGATTTGGGTTAACACAGGTTAACACAGGCTAGGTCAGGTTGATTAAGTTGATTTGGTTGAGTCAAGTCTAAGTTAGGTTAGGTTGAGTTAGGTCTAAATTGAGTTAGACCTGAGCTAAGTTTAAAGTTGGTTTAGGGTTCGATCTATGTTTAGGTTAGACCAAAGTTAAACTCAGAATTGACTTGAGTCAGGTCTAAAAGTTGGGTTAGACCTTAATTAAATTTAGAATTTGAGTTAAGTTGGATTTAAAGTTAGGTCTAAGTTGGGTTAGACATGAGTTAAGATTTGATTAAGTCAAGTTTAAGTTGGGTTAGACTTGAGTTAGATTTTAGATTAAATTGAGTTAGATCAAGCCTAAGTTGGGTTAGACCAAAGTTAGGTTTTAGTTTAGGATTTGGTTAAGTCAAAGTCTAAGTTGGATTAGACTTGAGTTAAGTTTTAGTTTAGGATTTGAATTAGGTTGGATTAGGCCTAAATTAGGTTAGACCTAGATTGGAATTATGGTTAAGTTCAGTTAAGTCAAGTCTGAGTTAGGTTAGACTTGAACTAGGCTCAAATTGTGCTTAAGTCGGTTGAGAGCTCAGAATTTGGGATTGGGGTTAGGTCTAGATTGGGTTAGACCTATGTTGAGTTTTAGGTTAAGGGTGCGTTTGGGGCAGCTTATCGGCTGTGGCGGCGTTTTGAAAACGCCGCCTCACCGTTTGGATCGTGTTTTGGGAGAACTTATATGAAAATGGAGTTTTTATTTTACATTAAACGCAGGCCGCTAGTCGGATCCCGCGGTCTGCGTTCGCGAAAAATTTTGGCGAGGCTGCCCTCGTCCCGGAATGTGAAGCTCTCACGAGCCCTTCCTTCCTCTCTAAGCTCACGATCAAGCGTCTATAAGCTGCTCCGTTGTCGCTAGCTAGAAAGGCGAAGGGATCGATGCTTGCAGAGACCATCGAAACTCCCATCCTTCTCATTCCTCAGTTCTGCTCCGACCAGTAACCATCAAAGAAAGTAAGGATTCTCTCCTCCAACCCGCCACGAACCTCTTCGCCATTCCCCACCTCCGTAGTCTCTTATCCAAGGCTTTTCACACGCTATCACGCAAGCAGCCAAACTCTCTCCTCCCCTTCCACTATCCTCTCCCCAATCATCCCCCACAACGCCGACCACCTCATGCGATTCTCCATCGGAACTCCCCCGGTCCAAGTCCTCGCCGTCATGGACACCTGCAGCGACCTCACGTGCCTCTGTTGCCACCCCTGTTCCGACTGTCTAACCTGCAAAGTTCATCTTCTTAACCCATTTCTCTATTCCTCCTTCCAATCCCTCCCCCCACCTCCCAAAACTGCATTTTATTCCTACGAATACTGCTACGGACCTCCGGAATCCTCTCCACTGAAACGCTCACCTTCGAATCCACTAACGACGAACCATCTCCATCCCGGAGAAAAAGCAGATGTTGATTCAAGTTTAGGAACACGAGGTAAGATAGATGGGGAGAAAATTGAATAAATGGCTGGTGCAAGTTTTTGAGCAATGAGCTTCCATATGTGTGGGGATTTTTTGGAGAACTTTCACTTGAATTGTTGTGCATATGTAAATGCAGAAGAATTGGTTGTTTAACAATATTTTCTAGCAGTTTGAACTTTCTCCCACAAGATATTATGTTTGTGTCTCTAGAATTTGTTTTGAAAAGTTTTACATACACACAACTCATCTCTTTTGTATTTTCATGTCTCTGATTGGGAAATGAGTAAATTTTTGGATGCTCTGTTTGTGTCGAAAGAGTCTGAGGGGGTTTAATTGATTTTAAAATAACTAAGGGATATATATTACAATTTTGTAGATAACATTACAAATTTTGCATGTCAGATTGTTCATTTAACTAAAAAAATCTGTAAATAAATTGTTTACAAAACACAAACCAAACAGCTAAACAACTTATTAGAAACAGAGGGCATAAGAATCAATTGTTTTCCAAACTCACAAACTAAACAGACAGACAGTTTATCCGGATGAGTTGCTAATCACTAACTTATCAGAATAAGTTGGATAAGCTGCAGCTGCCCCAAACAGACCCTAAGTTTAATATTTGAAAATTAAGTAAGTTAAATTAGGTCTAAGTTGGGTTAGAACTATGTTGGAATAAGTTTAAAATCAAGTTTAAGTTGGGTTAGACTTGAGTAGGGTTATATTTAGTTAAGTCATCTGAGTTAGGTTAGACTTGAACTAGGTTTTAGTTTAGGACCTGGTTAAGTCAAGTCTAAGTTAGGTTGGACTTAAGTTAAGTTTGGGATTTAATCGAGTTAAGTCTAAGTTTGGTTAGGCCTAAGTTAGATTAAGTTTAGAATTTGGTTGAATCAAGTTTAGGTTGGGTAGACTTGAGTGGAGTTAACATTAGTCAAGTTAGGTTTAAGTTGGGTTTGACCTAAGTTATGTTTCAGGTTAGAGTTGAGCTAGGTCTAGGTTAGGTCAAACCTAAGTTAAATCTTATTCATTAAGATGATTCCATAATTATGGGTTTAACCCTCTTCAATTCATTTTAAAGTTTTCATTAGAAGGTAGTCCTAAGGTTTTCTGAGTTGGTTTTCTATTTAATTTAAGTTTAGAAGACAACTTGGCTAAAATACAAAATTTGCAACTTTACAAATCTACCACTAATGCACTAATTTCATTTTTAAATTTTCAGATGTGAAAATACTTATTTTAGTGTTTAGGGTTCCAAACCTATTTTTTCTTTTTAATTTCCAATTTAATTTATAATTTTTTATTTTATTTTTTATAATTATTTTTAAAATAATTATAATTTTGATAGGAAATTAAACATTTAGGTGATAGGGATGTCCCATAACTTTAGAAAAATCGAGAAACATCCTTAACGATAGAAGGAATAATCTGTGAAAATTTCAATTTTTTTTTGTTTTCTATTTATTTTTTTATAATTAAAATACTCGATGTGGTATTTAATTAATTAAAAATTAAATATAATTTAATTATTTTATTTTTTTTATTTTTATTATTTTCTCCTCTCTTCACTGAGTTCAGAGGTATTTTTATTTTACTTTTCTAATCTTTATTTATTAAGATACGACTTTTTAAAGTTTATAGGATTTTTCTAGATTTAAATAATTAAAAAAATCTAAATATCTCACTTATTTGCGTCGACGCTGTGTCATTCCTTGTACGCGTCGAAGATCCATGTGGTGCTCCAGAGTTGGCTGACCTTTTCACGTAGAAGCTGAGGTGGCCTGCAATTCACTACGATCCTCTTCGTGGTTCCGCTATTTGAATTGATCTCCGTCGTCTGTTTCAAATACACGGAAACAAAAGACATCGATTTATCGTCGCAAAGAGTCTGTGAACCGAGAACTGTCCGCACTCTAGGATCAAGATCTTCCTCGATACTTAACCAAATTGTACGAGATTTGTTCCTATAGCTTCATCTAGGTGAGACGAACTTATCTGTATGGCTAAATGAGCATGCATTGTAGTTTTGCTTAATAAAAAACCAAACTGAAGGCAAAAATGGTGAGTTCAAGCCATTACATTATTCCAAGTGGTGAGGTCTCGATTGGGCTTGACAAAGAGGATCATAGCTCCTCCTTGCTCCAATTTGGATTGAAATTGGGCATACCTATGAGCAAGACCAAATGGGGCCACAGTTTAATGTTGAACTATGGTGGAGGCTGCAGGAAGGCTCGATTTTGATTGGGGAAGTGAAGCTAGGTCTCTGTGAAGCTTTTGGGAGGGTTAAATTGAGGTTTTGGAGAGGCTGTTGTCAAAGGCGTAAAACGCCCTGAATTTCAGTGGTGAAATTGTGGCAATGGTGTGGATGGAATGACCTAAGGATGGTGGAGATGGGCCGCTAGGGTCTGTGGGTGTGGGAGCAATTTCGGTGTTGGAGGCAGAGGGTCTTAGTGAGGGTTTGGAGAGCTTGGTCCTGTGTAGAAGCTTGCGGGTTGGGGCTATTTATAGTCGTGGGAGGCCATTGGAGAGGACATGGATGGCTTGGGGAAGCTTTGGGGGCTCATCAGAGCTTGGGCAGAGGGATTTCAGAAGCTTCTGGGCAGTGGAGAATGTTTTCTTCATTTTTGAAGTGCTTGACCATTGAGGCTCCAATGGGGAAGAAGATGACATGGCATGGCCAAGGCATGAGGGGATTGGGGAGCTTTTGGTTTGGTGGCTAAGACCAGAGTTGGCCTGGTTTGAATCATCCTTGGCCTGAGTTTAATTCCCCAATGTTTGAACATGGGTGAGTTCGACTTGGGTGACAAGTGTTAGTCCCCTTAGCTAAGTGTGCATGATTTGTCCTTTATGTATTTACTTTGTGTTTAATTTTTCTTTTAATTAATTCTTATTTGGGTTGTAGTGTCATGGTAGGTTATTTGGGTTATGTGAGTGATGTGTGTCATGGTTGACCCACGGGTAATGGGCTATGAGGGATGGGCGAAGGGCTCTCCCATGATAGCTTGGGTTTTTGTGATTAAGCCTAGCCTTGAGCAATTAAGGTTAGCCTAAAAAGGATTAAACTTAATGGTTCTTCACAATTAGCATATCTAAATAATTATGTTAATTGCGAAGGTTACCTCCCTAATTTAATTTTTGACTTTTTAAGTGACTACAGCCTTGACATTTTGACTCAATTTCGATTTTATTCTGATAGGTTTAGTTGTTCATTAATTGATTTGATTATTTGGTGAGTTTTAGTGATTTTAAAATTTAGGATTAGGTTGTTGTGTTTAGGGTAATTTTAGGGCCGGTTGGTGTTGGAAAAAATTAGGTGAGACCAAAGTTTGACTTTGATGACCCACCCCTCCCCTTGCTTTGAATTTTGATGTAATGAGATTTTCAGGACTTTTAGGGTAATGTGGTCAGAGATAAAATCCTTCATTGGCCTAGGATTAATCTCCTGCCTAATGGGTTTTTATTAGGCCAAAAAGAATTCCAGGGGTAGTCAATGGGTCATTAGGGGGACTCCTAGAACGCATGGGCAGCCTTTCCAACTACAGAAATTCAAATTGGGCTTCCACTAGTCTAAACCACAACCATCTCAACCAAGGGCTGAGAATTTGGGCTTAACCTCAGCAAACCTTAAGTGAATGTAGAATTGGTTAGAAGACCTATATGGGTGAGTTCCATCTCTAGTCATCTCAGAAGGTCACTAGAAAATCATAAAACTAGATCCTAGGCTTCTACAGAGAGAAAATAGGCCCTCACAAAAGTGAGGTTAACAATTGTACTTGCCCCCATTATTTGAACTTGAGACACTTTGACCTCAAGTTTTTTTCATTTTCCACCATGGAATTGTACTTTGTAAACACTTCAATTACTTTAAATTTATGCTTTAAGAAGTAAACACATCTTTTTAGTGTGATCGTCAATGAAAGTGACATTAGTGGGAACCTCCAATGAGCTTACTGGAATAGGACACCATACGTGAGTATGCACTAACTCCAGCTTCTTAGACTTCACTAATGACCCATTTTAGAGAAAAAAACTTTCATTTACTTGTCATATACACAATGTCCGTAGAAATCTCTATAGCCTTCAAACCCTGAAGCTTATTCTTATAAATTATGGACTTCATATATTTATGGCTCATATGGTTAAGCTTGAGGTGACATAGACTTTGGTTCCAACACATCAATGAATTTTAGCATCTCATTGATCAGATAAATAGTGCATTCAATATTACCCCGAATTATCACCATTGCCCGTCTGGTCACCTTCTCCAAATCACCTGAAAAAGTAGTCACATACCCAAGGTTGTCAGTTGGCTCACCGAGATCACATTTTTCTTCAGGCTTGGAATATGTCTAACTTCACTAAGTTTTTAAATTGTTCCATTTGACATTTTAATATACTCTTTCCAAAGATATTGCGGGCTTAGTTATCTCCCAAATAAACCTTTCTTAGATCATTATGAGTATAATTTTTAAACAACTTTTTATTGGGGCATGCATAAAAAGAGGCACATGAATACTGAGATTCAGTATTGACTAAATAATAAACCAGGGGGTCACTTTGAATTTCTCCTGTTGAAACATTTGTAGAGAGATTCTTGTTTTGGCCTCTGCCACCAGAGCTTTGCAATCTTTCTTGAAATGTCATTTCGTCACGTAGTTTCAGCAATCACATTTGTCATTTCCTTTCCCTGACCCAGACTTTCCTCTTCTGGACTTGAATCTATCTATGTGCTTTTATTCCTGTCCAATTTACTCGCCTGTTTTGGCATTCAACGTAGAACCTGAAGATTCACCATTTGTTATCTTTCTACAATTTTTTTATTCAACACTAACCCCATGATGTCATTGAAGTTCAACATCATATGACCTGAAGAGTTACAATTGTGACCAATCCATCACAATTGTCTCACAACGGAGACAAAATTAAAAGTTTCTTGGCCTCATCATCAAATTTGGTTCCCACATAACACAACTAGCTAGTCATAGTATCGAAATTGTTTAAGTGTTCAACCATCGAATTGTCTTTAGTCATCTTCATATTGAAAAACCTTTTCATCAAAAAACATTAGTTGAAGCTGAAGGTTTTTCATAAATTTGTCTATGTCGCCATGAGATCCATCTCAATTTTCTCATTCGCTATGTTGAACCCAACAAAAAAAGAAAGTGAAAGGCGGATCAAATCTAGGGTTGTTTGATCTAGCACTTCTCATTTTTTCAAAGTCATCGTTTCAAGCTTCTTGGTGATTCTTTGTAGTGACAAATATAATTTATCATGCAACAAATCTTCCACTTGTATTTTCTAGAACATAGAGTTTGATCCATTGAACTTCTCTACTTTGCACATTGCTTTGTCGGCTATTGCTCCCACTTGAATCAAAAGTTTCGATAAAGAAATTCTAGCTTCGATACCACTTGATGGGACGGAAACTTACGTTTCGATAGATTTACAATCAAAACCACAACGTGAAAAATCTGAAGCAAAAATGCACAAAAAAATAAGTACAAAAAATACACAAAGATTTAACACAAAAAACCAAAAAACGGGAAAAAAACCAAGAAGCCACACCAAAATTTTACTATGAAAGGAGAAATGTACAGATATCTTCACCGCTCAAATCTTTTCTCTACAGCACTGTAACTTACAATAATTCCGTTCTAAACCCTTTTTAGATCGCACTGGAGAAATCATATGCTCTGAAACCAGCCTCTCGAACTTCACTGTTCCTGAGAAAGCCCTTCGAGAGTTCACTACATGCAAGCAAAAGTATTTACGATCCGTGGTGAAGGGGTTAAATCCCAAACCGTATGCAAACTGCTCCTAGCGCCTACACATCCTGAGCAATGCTTTCTCGCTGGCTTGGGTTCAAGTCACGAATCTAATAGGCACCGCCCTTACTAATCTAGGTGAGCGGGAACCCAAAGTGGGTGCCTAGGCCCCACCTTCACTAGATCCAAGTGCCTGTGTCCAGATCTAGCGTCCCGGCGCCCCCGTTTATCCTGGTGTCACTTGTGTTGCCTTCTAATAAGGGTCTAGACCTTACAAAATACGTGAGAGAATGTGAATTCAAAGGCTATTAAAGGAACCTAAAGTTGAGATGAAAGGCAATTAAAATGTTCACTGATAGCCTAGGGAATATTAACATAGCAAAAAATAATGTGCGTCATCACAAAACAAAACACATCGAGATTGACTGATGCTTCATTTCAGAAATGATTAACAATGGAATTCTTCAACTTAGCTATGCTCCCGCAATACTGCAAATTATTGATATTCTCACCAAACTATTATCAAGAGTCAGTCATGATGAATTGAAGTCCAAGCTTAGTTTGTACAATATATATAAACCAGCTTAAAGGAGAGTGTAGTAAAATGCAAATCTGCATTAGGAAGGAAATTTTTCCTTCTCTCAGAATATACTCCAATAATGATATTTCCCTTATTTTTATTTTCTATTTTATGTTCTTTCCTTTTTAGATGGATTCCTCTTTGTTTCCTTTCATTATTTATATATATGTTGTGTAGTGTAACGGATGTGAAAGAAGGGAATAAAATTATTTTCTAGATTCTACACTGTGCTAGTGTAATCTTCTTACCCCACCCTCTGAAACTTCGCTTTCATTTATTGGTGTCCAAGCAGCTCAAATGCTCTAGAGGTTTTTGGAACCTAAAACAGTCCTAATAAAGCGAAGTCCGGAACTCCATAGTACATTGTTTTGATCAAGGACAAGAAACCGCAAGTTAGAATTCTATATCTGCTGGGAAAAGACTAAGAACTACAGTTGGCATAAATGTGCCATAGAAATTTCAAGACATGACCCAACCAAAGGCTGCAAGATTTAGCAACTGGACAGAATCGAGAAGACAAAAAACAAGTTTTGAGGCCATTGGATCGCCATTTGATTCAGGTTAAGTTCAACAGGCCTTGAAGGAAACCAACAAGCACACTCTCACATAACACACTATTGTTTTATTGAATTATGCACCAAGAGCATGTTTTTGAACAGGTACCATTGAACAAGCTCATTTAAAACTTAACAAACAACTCCATCAAAAAAGGTAAACAACTTCAGATTGCAGGCAAGGTTACTCTGGGGCGGGTCTTAATGGTAATCACAAATCAAACTGATTGGCATTCTCGTAAGTAAAACGATTCAAAAAATAAATCATAAAGAAAATGCACAAGTTCCATAAAAATGATGTTTCTCTGCGGGGAAAAGCATCACAATAACTTATATTTTCCGAACAGCTGAATAATGAAGGCTAACTACAAGCCTAAAATGTTAAACTTAAAGTAACCTTAAAAAAACACAAAATGAATGACGATAAATAAATATCACTTCAACATCTATCCAAAGGGTTCAAATGCCCTACTTTTTGTCTATTACAGTCAATCACTCTTCTAATAATTCAGTCTTATCCAGGACCTCGCTTGTATCCTTCGGATCTTCATACATCATCACTGCCAGCTGATTATGAATAAAGCATATGAGTGTGGAATTTACACAAATCAATAATTCATACATTATTATTCAAAATTATTCAGTTATTGGTCAGATTATGAATGACCACAATAGCCAAATACCTAATTTGACATGCTCTTAGATTCGTTAACAGGACCACAAGTGTGGCATAATGAGTTTTCTGTGGGTCATACCAAGCAAATAAACTGCATCAAGCTTTTGAATAATAAGACAGAGACATCAGATTTCTCTAATTTTAAAAACTTCATATAAAGTTGACTAGATATACTACTGGTAAATGAGAGCAACAGAACTTTCCCACGACCATAATATTTTAGCATCTAAAAAATCATTAGAGCAAGGGTTTACTGCACTCTCCTAGGCCATAGAAATTTAGCATGCCCGGTAGAGCTTGATCCCGCTATGCCCACTGGATTCTCATCTTTGTTATGGTCCACTGCCCAGGCATTAAACTGTAGGCACTTGGACTTTATAGATAAATGCGTATGTTTTAACCTTTTGGATTTAAATGACAAATAAGATATTGCCAAGTTAAACACAGTTCCTGAAAGTGTACAAGAATTTTTGTGATTCTGTGGTCTAAAGTGTAACATTTAATTTGCTAGAAGACGTGATCTGGAAAAATGAAAAATAAAAAAGAGGCAAGAGGATAAAGAGAAAGAATCAGGTTGACAAGAGGATGTGTAGAACGTTGGAAATGAAATTGGATCAACCCACCAACAAAGGGGAGGAAAAAATACTTGGTTTCTGCACATCTCCCATCACCTTCTTAGTTCCCACCGCCACTAAGATTAGAAACTTCAGCATGCCATATGCATTAAACTCACGTATGTCCATTTCTCCACAACAACAACAACAACAACAACAACAACAACAAAGTTTTAATCCCACTCACGTATGTCCATTTCTCCACAACGAGTTATAAAAAAATTACAATGGCAACCTAAAATGAATATGATAAGCAAAGAGGGCTGAAGGAAAAGAAAGTGACAAAATTGTGAACTTGAACATTCTAGAGGGACTTAAAGCACAAGATGCATGTACATTGTACTTTTAAGAAAAAACATGAGCACATCACTTATTTTTTTTTGGTCGAGTAATATAGGTTACTTCTTCTAAATAAAAATAAAATACAAAAAGACGTCAAACCATTCAAAAAAAACAAAATTTAAGTATGAAATACACATTAAATATTTCTCGACATACTTAGTACCAAAACCTTACAAAATATGTTTCTCTGTTTTTTATTTCATGCCTGATACTGATCCATTGGTGCATGTTGAGGTACTACAGGTGAAAGTATGGACTCAAGGGAGATCAATTGAAATCCAAGTACTCAACTATGATATCAACTCGGAAAAATGAATCCTTGATTATACATTCCAAAAGAGCGCAAAATAATTGAAGTTGGCCAAGTTAGTAGGTTGAGCTTCATCAAATATCATCTTGTCCTACACAAGAAAAAATGCAATAAAAAACCTCTTTATCATAAACTAAGCAACACACAAGAAGAATGGCAAATGATCGTGGTCAAAGAAAAAAAAAAACTATAATGCAAACAAATCAGTTGATGTAGCAAACAGGAAATTTTAACTGAATATCCTGTACCAATTTCATGAGTTTACTACAAGACATGTTATGGATCATAATTGGTATAAGAGAATCAAAGAGAAAAGAACACCTTGAAGTCAATCGCAAAATGTAGCATTAATGAAAGAAAAATAAAAAAAATAAACGAAGAGCTATGAATAAGGGATGAGGCAAAAATGTGCATTCAAATTCGAAGTCGATGGGTAGCTATAAAAGAACCACAGCAAAATCAGTAATGTGCAAACATGCACTAAGGATATCCAAGTGAATGAATACAACCCTAAAGGCTTTAGAAGCATAACTTACGTCTATTAGATTAATGCATATCAACAATTGAAATTGCATAAACATGAGCGTTCATATGATTCCCGAATGCATTGTTCCTTAAATAGGAACTAAACTTCACATTAAATATTTATAAAAGTGTTCTCAAGCCCATAGAAACTTTATTTTTCCATCAAAATTTACTGAAGCAGTTTGGTAGAAGGGAAAAAAGAGTCTAAAGAGGAACATGCACGCTTATAAGTTGCAGGCTTAGTTGGCTGCAGAATGTGTGTGAAGCAAAGCAGTTACACAGCCCTTTTTTCTAGGACAATGCAAGTGAAGCCAGTCGCATATATTCAGTTTCCAAGGAATAGTTAAAGGTGCTTGCTAGGGATATTCACCAAGAAACGACTTAAATTATCATCAAGGTAGTACGAGAACTTCCTGCAATCACAGATATTTACAACCTTACCATGAATTGAATTGAATCTCCTACATCCTCTTTCTTTTATATTCTTAAAACGCGGTTCCTACACTTCAAGTCATTTATCATTTTATGGTTAAAATACAAATATCATCCATTCATACAAAAATGTGGTGGCACATACACTTATAACAAGATATTGGGGTTTATATAGTCGACAGATTGTCAATCCATGGGATTGCAAAGTGAGTCACCCGTCTTACATTCATCATTAGCAATATGTAGGCCTCAAGAAGCATAAATCTAAGATATTTCTAACGTAAAAAGCAGTTTTCATAGGTGGAAAGTATTAATTGCAATCAAGAATTTTTGTTTGTATGATTAAAAAGACAATATCCGATTAGGAGAGTGGATGTTTTAGATTCGACTTATATTAAGAAAGGCAGAGGTAGACCTAGGATGACTTGGGCTTATTGTATAAAAAATGATCTTAATTTATTAGAACTAGATGAAAATACGACACTAAATAGGATGCAATGGAGAAAAACGACTCATGTAGCCGACCCGACGTAGTGGGAATAAGGCTTTATTGTTGTTGTTGTTGTTGATTACAAAGACAAGATCCCTAATCATATCCACAAAATTTAAATCATTTCTCTTCTACTCTAGGAAAAAGGGGCCCTGAGTTTTTTATGTTTTTTTCCCCCAACAATTTTACCTCAATCCAAAATCCTCTCCACGACCTATCCACCGAGACTCCACCTCCAACTAACGTCGCAAGACACTTGCTCAACCAAAAAAATCCAATTTTCTTTTTAAAAAAAAAAATCCTATATTTCAGAAGTTGTTGGCCAATCCAATGATCTTAATCAAACTGTTGTAGATGAGTACCAAAACTTTCAAACTTCATTAATATTGATTGGAAGAAATAACCTCATTTGTACCTGATTGTAAAAGGATTTCTCAAAGGAAAGCGAAAGTTGAGCAACCTTAATGGCCCCATACCAAGTGAAGATGATCTTAATTTTGCTATACTGTAGAATATTCCTTAGCTATGTCCTAGTTGACATATTCAATTATACCAGAAATCAATTGAATCAACATGTTCTTGACAATACCCAAGGATATTTGGGATGCAATTAGGGCTATAATCGAGCTGAGTCAAGACGAGTATGCCATGATTTGGACTTTGCTTGGTTGAATCATAAGTTGTTCGTATTCGGTTAGAGCTTGAGACGAGCTTCAAAAATATGTTATTGCTTGGCTTGCTTAAAACTTTTAATGTCCATACTTGATTTGTGCTTGTTTATATTAATGAAAAAGCTAAAAAATCAAATGAGTATTTATTTTTTCATATAAAATTAATCATTTGATTTGGGCAATATTTTTCATATAAAACTAATAAATAAGTAAAAAAATTGAGTATTTGACTTTCTATAGGGTTATTAATAAATTATCTAATGAACCTAAATAAATAAGCAATTGAATAGATTTCAAATGAGCATCTAACTAGCTAAGATCAATTAAACAAAAAAAATATATAACTTATAATATTTTCTGCAATCAAATAACATAAATAAGCACTAACAAACTAGTTTATTTAAATAATAAAATTTAAAAAAAAAACTTTGAATTTATGTGTATGTTGATTTTAAATTATAATATGTTACTATTAAATAATTGTTAAATAAGTTCTAATTAATCAAATTTTATTTAAATAATATGCCATGTAAATATAGAATATTTAACAAGTTACGTGTTAAACAATGAATGAGTCTGTCCATAAACATTAACAAGAGATTGAGACTATATTCAAATTTGATTCATTTAAGCTCCGAGTTTTTAAAAAATATTCATACTTCTTATTTACTAATTTGAACAACCATGATCGAGTATCAATCGAGTTGTGTTTGAGTTGTTCAACAATGCATAGGTTCATTTACAGCCCAAGCTGCAATTAAAAAAAATATATTTTCAGATGCGTGAGGGTGCCTTACCCTATAAGATTAAAGAAAAATTCACACCACCAAGATACACTTGTGATCACAAATACTATAGCAAATGAAAAACCTAAACTTAAACACAATTACTACTAGTAAATTAAAATTAAATACAGTGAAAAAGATGTAATGCTAAAAAACTATTGAAAAGGAAGAGAGTTTATAAATTCTTAGTTGGACTATATGATAAATATGACCAAGTAAGCATGTAAATCTTTAAAAAAAGACCATGTCTAACCTAATGACTTGTTCTTTACCATTAAAATTAAAGAAAGAGGAGACATGGTGCTATGACAACACCAGTTAGTGAAAATATTGCCTTACTTGGCACTCCATCAAATGCAAGTAGAACTGAGCTATACAAACCTATATTTAGTCCACCAAGACCAAATAATTGAGAATATGTTTTGCAACTATTGAAAAAAAAAACAAATACAAAAGACATTTGTTATAAACTCAGAGAGCTCTATACAACAGAAACAAGCCTCCTTTTTTCTCTCTTTGGGAATGGAAAGAAACCCTCCATTACCTTATAAGCTTGCTACTATTGAAGGTTGGTGTGCTAGCAGGCCTCCCCCATGAGCTAAAATGTTGACTTGCATCAGCTGAGCAGGCAACCTTGTTGTCAAAAAGTGCATTTTGCATTACTATGTAAAAAAAGATGTTGGGAGAATAACTATGCATTAACTAGCGGAGGTTGAGATGGCAGATAGGCCATCAGATTTGTAATAATTTAAAGTTTCAACTATAACATACAATCTTTCGCACTTCCCCTCATTTGAAAAGGATGAACGAGCAAGAGAAAGAGCAGAGAGATCGACAAAAGAAATTTGTCATGCCCTAGTCGAGGACGGAAGTAAAAGCGGAAGAAGAAAAACATATGAGGTGTCGATCGACTTATATGTGAGTGAAGGAGGTCGAAGAAGAAGGGAAGAAGCAGCACCAAAGGCCGAACTCTGTGTGTAGAGGACGAGGAGAAAGGAGAAGCGTGTAGTGATTTGGGTAGAGCCACGCGGCCGAAGCTAGGAAGAAGAAGAGAGGGACGGCATCGTGCACGCTTCGTGGGTTGCGCCGCAACCAAAGGACAAAAAAGGGGAGTGAAGCTCTAGCGGTATCGTGCGTGAAGTTAGAGTTGTCAAGCCGCGTGAAAGAGAAGAGGAAGGAGATTGAGGGAAGAAGAGAAACACGGTGTTATTCTAGGTAGAGCACTGACGGAAAGCAGATGTGGAAAAGGCTCAAGCAAGAGCTTTGAGCGTGGTGGATGGGAGAAAATTTTACATCCGAAGTCCGGATGCAGCTCTGCGTGCTGACTTCCAGTAAAATGCAGCCACGTGTGATACATCGCAGAGCATATTGTGGGGTTATTGAAATGAAACCGCGGATGTTATTAGGGGGGTTACTGCAGGGTTTAAAGCAGGGGCAATTGAAGTGGAAACACGGAGATTATTGGGGATCATTGCAGGGGTTTTTGTAGGGGGTTATTGGAATGAAATCGCGGAGGTTATAGGAGGGTTATTAAATTATTGAGGCATTATTGGAGTTAAAGCATAAATAACCTCTGTAGTTCTACTTCAATAACCTCTGCGGTTCCACTTTAATATTTTTTTAGGTGAGCCCGATAAAGCACACATGGCGGTGTATTACTGAAGTCTGCACGTAGAGCTACGTCCGGAGTCCGGATACAAAAATTTTTCGACAGATAGGGCAGCCGACCGATCATGTGTAGGTAAAAAATGTGAGTTTTAATTTAGGTTAAATAAAATTTATTCGAATTAGTTTAAGTTTTAAAATATATAAAGTTAGTTAATTAAATAGATTATAATATTAACATTTATGGTTTTATGAATTTAAATAAGTTATTGCAAGTGGATGATTTGATGCTAAAGAGAATGGAGATAGCTTGTGTGCAATTTAAGCCTTGTATGATAACGATAAAAACTGAATCTTGTGGGTATTTAAGTTTTTATGATATTATTATTTGATTTACTTACTAAACGCTAATAATAGGTTTAATCAAATTAAATATAAAAACAGAAGATTAGAGGTGATATAATAAGATTTGTAAGAGTCTAGCATAAGAAGCAAACCAAACCTTTTGAGGAAAGAAATCATATAATGATTTAGATGTGTCAAGTTAATAATAGAACTATATATATATATATATATATATATATATATATTCAAAAAGAATGGTCAGAGGCTATTGTACGAGCCTCCAGCCACGCCCTAATGTGCCTAAAAATTTGAGTTCTGCCTCCTTAAAATCAACTGTGCAAGAGGGGATTCGAACCCCCGAACTAAGGGACCTTATGCCATGGATGTCAGCTAATAGGTCGCGGTACGCGACACATAGATATATATCTATATTTGTATATATATTTTTTATGAAAAAGCTCAAGAGCAAATATATTAATACGAAAAAGATACATGAATGTGGTATGAGAAGACCTAAAAGAAAGGTCAACTCATACAGTACAACACACAAAAAATCCAAATAAAGTAAAGAAAAATAAAGGCAAAAAGCCAAAAAGTCACAAAAGGGCACAAAGGTGTTAGGGACGTCCCACTTTAGTCCTCCTGCCTCAAGTTCTCAGAAGTGAGCCGGTTAACAAATTAGTAAGGTGAGTACCATTGCCCGTAGTAACCAGTAACCAAAGTATCATTACCAAAGTATCATTCATCAGATTCCTGAGCTCGAGTAGATCTTCATTCTTCTTCTTCCTCCTGGATGTGTAGACCTGTCATTCCTCATCCGAAGATTGACTCATCTGATCAGTAATTCCAAAGCTGGTAGGACAGGTGTAGGTCGTTGCACATCATGATCCCCATGAGTCTGAGTAACATTAACATCTTTCTGGACCTGATGAGGCGGTAGTGTAGCAGTATAAGTATTTCTACCTGTATTATCGACGATAGGTTCTATGGCAGGCGGAGTCTGAAAAGAATCTCCCTCCCCGACGATAGAAGGTTCCAAAGACTGGGGAGCTACAACTGTGGAATGAATGGTTGTCATATTGCCTACGGGGATATTGACGTCTTCCGGGATATCCTTCTGATGATCAATAGTGTCAAAAACTTGGTGCTGATCGGGATGAGATGGAATCACAGCCTCTAGCGGAGCACTTTGCTTTTTTGATCTGAGGCGGGGGTGTAGATGGTGACATTGAGAACTGGAGTGGCCATACATACGACAGTTTGAACAATACGACGGAAAAGATTCAACCTCTACCTTCTATCAATATATATGGTGCTGTGTGCCCAAAAAGATTTTCTTAGAAGCGGGTGATGTGATGTCTCTTTCAACAAGTACTCTGGCTTCAGATGAACGGGAAAGATTAAAAGTAAGAACATCCGTCTTGAGTAGTTTTTCATAAGCTGAAGCAATAGAGTATAGTACTTTTTTAGAAAAATAATTAAATTTCAGACCAGGGAGAAATTCAAACTGGAATGATTGGCGGTTCTGTCTGTAGGTCAAAATCCACAGACCATTTCAGAATCTTCATTGCTCTGTTATCAATTTAGATTTTCCTTCTAGCAAATAAGCGCATGTAATCTTCTTCATTGTTAATTTGAATAAGAACGTGTCTCTCATCTAATAGTCCAATTTTCCACTGTCCAACAAAGTGCATAAGTTCAAATTTTTTACGAATGAGCTCCATTTTGGGATGATCATATAGAAATTTCCCAACCAAATTCAAACAACAGGAGGAAGCAAGTAGAATATCATCGTCTTCTGTAAAAAAGATGGCAGACTTCCCATTTTTTCTACCAGGCTTCTTGATGTCCTCCACCCACTCAAATGAAGGAGGAAAAGATGGTGATTTAGGTGTACCTGAGGCGTGAACACTCACAAGGGCAGCAGCATACGATCTGTCTGAAGCCATCCCCAAAAGAGGGAGATGGGGTTGTGGGACAGCAAAGTGACAGTAGAGAAAGAGCAAATGTCTAAAGGGAAGTCGAGCAGTGGGCGATTCAAGCCGGAGGAAAGCTCGCGCCCAGACGTCTTTCATAGTACTGCGAGCAACGACAGGAGCCAGAAGCCCGCGCTTCTCGAGATGAAGAAGAACAAGCCGCGAGCGGCAGAAGCTGTGGAAGGAGCCCACGCTTCTCGGGATGATGAAAGAACGAGCCGCAGAAGAAGCCAACGCCTAGAAATCCTTTAAATGTCGCCCCTGAGCCCGACGTCTTCACGTGAGAGCCGCTGAATCACGAGATACAGTGAATCAGAGAAACCAGGGTTCAACATAGGCGAACCCTAGCAAAACGGGAGCGAGAGCGACGAAGCCATTCTACATCTGTGTGTGTGTGTGTGTGTGTGTAAAGCTCAAGGGTTAATATATTAAAGAGAAAATGATACATATAGGTTGTATGAGTGGCCCAAAAATAGACACCAAACCCACATGGTTCAACACACAAAAAACTCAAAAAAACAAAGGATACATATAAAAATCAAAATAGCTCAAAACCACCAGGGCGCGAAAAAAGTGAGGGTCATCCTAATTTAGTCATGCCTCTGTTTCTAGTTCTCGAAAGGGATCCAACTAATAAATTGGTAAGGTGTGTACCATTACCCGAAGTAACCAAAGTATCATCCATAAAATTCCTGAGCTGAAGTAGATCTTCATTCTTTTTCTTCTTCCTGGAAGTGTAAACCCGTCATTCCTCATCCGAAGAATCAGTTTGATGAGGTGGTAGAGCTGTAGCAGAAGGATTACCAATCATTGTATCCACAATAGGTTCTAATAAATGTGAAGTATGAGTTGCCTCTACACCGGATACTTCATGATGATGGGGAGCTAAGAGGTTATTCTGCTTAGCAATCTAAAAACTATCTTTTGTAGATAATAGTCTTTCAGTATTGTTTCAATAGGGTTTAAAGGTGTAGGTTGCCTAGCAGAGTCATCCAACATTACATCAATCGCAGTAACAACAACAGTAGTGTCAGGGACTGTCCAAAGAAGCAACAAACACCTCTTGTCTTGTGGTAGTATCCTCCCCATGTGGAACAGATATGTCCAGAGCAGTGGGGTTAGACCCATCCTTATTCACTTGAACCTTAGAGTTCAAACAAATTAGGATGGAGTATGGAGTTTGTGACATTTATCAAGGGTATGCCCAAACATCTTACAATGGGTACAATAAGGAGGTTTGTGTTCCATGACGATTTGTTGCCAATATTCATAATGAGTTGTGTCTAGCCAGACTTTAGTAACATCAGGTAAAATAATATTTTTTTACAAGTATCCTGGCCAAAGAAGGTCTGGTTGGATTGAAAGTTGGTAGATCTAGCTTCATAGGGTCCCTAAGAATGGCCCCAATAGAGTAGAAAACCTGATGATGAAAAAAGTGCAGCTTGAGACTAGGTAGACTAAATCATACCGCTACAGTGGAAGTTTCATGATTTGGGTCAAAATCAGAAAACCACATGAGTAATTTCATTGACTTGCCTGAAATGTAAAGATATTTCTTGGAGAAAATCTGGGTGGACTTCAGTCACGATTAGTTGAATCAACACATTTCTCTCATTCATGTCACTTTCCATTTGTCTACTAATTTAAGATCATCAACACTCTTTTTGATAACTACCATAGGTGGGTGCCCCCACTGAAATTTTCCAATAAGAACAAACTTGAATTTCTCCATCAGGGTTGAAATTTCTAAGTCAGATAAAAAGATTACTATTTTTCCACCTTTCCTACTTCCCTTCTTAACAAAAGTGCAATCACTTATATCATCACGATAATACTTATAGCTTGAGGGGAAGATAAACACCAACTCCACCTGAAGGTTACCTACCACATGGGCAAAGAAGACTTTGTCAGGTTCAACCAAAGAAGAAGGGAGAATCATCAGAGTAGCGAGATCCACCTGCTAGAAGGTTGTCGGATTACTCCTGCTGCGAGGTCCTCGACACGCAGACGAGCCGAAGCTGTCGGGTAGGGAGAGGCGAGCGTCGAAACAAAAGAACGACGCAGACGTCAAAGCAGATGCAAGCTACAACAGAATCAAATGCGACGAAATCGAGCGAGACGCAATAGACACAGCTGTAAGACATTGGCGTCGAAGAAACGCAGTAACGTCTGGACGAAGCTGAGGATGAGGAGCGAGAGCCGACGTAACAGAGGCGAGGTGCGAGCCCTCTCCTTCGAGCGACATAATCAAATGTGATGGAAATCACCATTGGAAACCCTAGCAAAGCTCTCGACCGCAGCCGATATCGTGATTATATATATATATATATAAGTTTTTTTTAATGAGATTCTTATTACATGCATATTTATATAATAAATGTGTTGGTCAAGAAGTGAAGTGAGGAAATAAACTTTTTAGAAGTCTCTTAAGATAAATATGAGTAATTGTTTTCTTATATGTTTTAAATTAATGTTTTATCAAATAAAGAATTTATGTAATACCTTAAATAGTCATTTATAATCATCTACATTTTGTGAACTTAAAAATTTAAGAAAATGAAATTGGGAAAAGGAAAAATGAATGCTCAATGTTTTTAAAAAGAGATAATTTAAAGGAAATGAAATGTAGAAGTTTAGGTCGTAGAGGATTTCTCCCAAATGGGACTAGCAAGAGATGTGATGTACCCATGCACGTTAAAGGAAATGATTAAGGTGTATCTTCAGGTGCAATTTGAAGGAACCATCAAGTACATTTTTTATAGTACATTCGGATACATATTTTAGGATACTTTCGGGTACATGTTTGAGGATACATTCGGATATTACGGTAATCATATCATGGCTTTTAAAAAGGTTAAAATGGTAAATATTTATAGAGAAATAGGAAAGGATAATTTAACATGAAATTTTTAAGTTTTATAAATAAATGAAGTGCATTTTCTTTGATCATTCATGCACGACATTAGCATAATAATTTAATTCATATAAAGATTATAATTACTCAATAAATCAAATTTATTACAATTATTATTTTCATTTAGGAAAAGAAAAATTATAGGTTGTTACGTCTGACAGGCAGAAATTAATTTATAGAAAGACCACTGCTATTAGGTATTATGGTTGTAGCTTTCTTATACTGTTTTTATAATATTATGATTATATTGTTTAGTGCTTGTTAGAGATGTCTACAAATTATATGGTTTATGAATATTTTGATTTTTGTACATTGCAATTTATGGATTATTAATGGTTCTTTTACATATTGAAAGATTTTATAAATCTATGGATAGTTAGTTAAATGTTTTCATCATCCGACTGCAATTCCTGACTTGGTTAAATGAAAACTATCGATCAGGTTGTGATAAGATTGGTGTCTTAAAGGCTAGATAGAACTTGCATTGTTGAAATGGATGCTTAAGAAATTACGGGCTCGTTAAAAATCCTATATTGTGTCATCTATTATTTTTATCTAAGGGATTATTATTAATTAAATATAGTTAATAATTTATAAATGTAATCACTTTTTTATTTTATCTTTTCTTTTTTACTAGGAAGTGATTTAACTCTTCATACTTTTACCCATTGCAATGCTCTATACATAGTGCCATATTTTGGTCAATTCAGCACATTTGAGCATTCAACTTTTCTCCCTCTCTATTTTTCTTCTACTACTTTCTTGCATGATGTATCTAAGCGAACAGAGAACTTCAGAAAAGCCTTAATTATAATCAAGTAAATAAGGAGAGAAGCTTGATTGTCCCGCCACCTTACAAAGATACCATCATTCTAAGAAAATCATTGGAGCTCTCAACATTTCAAATCACATCTCCCTTAGTTCAAATAGTGATCCGAGAGGAGGAGAGATTAGACACATAAATGATAACATCCATCAATATGAAATGGTTGACCTTTCCTTTCATCATGAGATACCAACAATAGCTTGGAAATGCCTTCACCTATATACTCCATGAAAGAATATATTAAGCATTGTATAGATTCTACAACATTGCACGAGGAATCTAAAAGAAATTCAACATGACTTGAAATTTCTGCTCAGTTGTGTGAATTATGAGAACAAGCTTGTAATCTCAAGCAAAAGAAGCATGAGTGTCACAAAATGCTTCACGGTCGACAAAATATGTGAATGAACATGATAGTTTCAAGCCAAATGATAGGTATGAGAGTACGCAGGTAAACATATCAAACTTATAGAAAAAATAAGAACCAAGAAAGATCTAGATGAGGTGCATGGAAGAATATTAGGGATTCATCCACTTTCCAAAATTAATAAAAAAACATTTTTTAAGGCCTAAAGAGAAGAAAGCAAATGGAGAACAATGCTTGGAGGTTCCAAAGACACTTTCGTAATTGAAGAATATGTCGTTGCCATCAGAAGTCTAAAGCCAAACTAATACATGGCACAAGGCATGGAAAGGGAGAAAACATTTAGCATGATGATAGTAAAAAGACTAATCACATAAGATAAATTTGTTGTAAACTACACCACAAACCAATAAATCAGAACAATTAAAAAACTCCAAAAAGGCACTCATGTTTATTCAACTATAAATGCAGGACTAAAGACAAAATAAAATGAAAAGCTTTTTGATATTTTCTTGAATAAAGTGCAATTGAATTTTCAATACAACTTACTCACTCCTAAACAATCTGCTAGCTCCTCCTTTCTTGACACAAGAGCATTACATCATATGATAGGTTTTTCTCAACTTTTATACTCTTATACTCACCCACCTAGAATCTCAGGCTTGTTTAAAATCTACCTAGTCTAAATTCACTTAAGTTCCAAATGTATCTTGCAACTGCTTGTTTGCTAGCAAGATAGAGAAAGATCGCAACTAAAAAATTACATTTTTATCAAAATTTTATAAATTTCAAAACCAAAGATCGAGGAAGAGTATAGGCAATGTTAATAAGATCAAGGGTTTGTAGTTCTTGATCAAGGTTTCAAAGAGAGTGTTTATTCCCTTGTTATCAACAAAAAAATTCTAATCTTAAACCACGAGACCAATTTTCGTTATGATATTATAGGTTAGTTTTCCATCCCTTAAAAATTTATTCCCTTCATTGTTTAACAATAAAAATATTTTTCAATGAGAAAATTGTCAACTTGACAAATAACAAAGAGTTATCATTAAACCTAGGCAAGAAAAAGCAAAAAAAAAAAAAAAAAACTCCATTTAAGATTTCCAAATGCTTTCCTGATAATAATAACATTTCTCATCTTACACTAAAAGTATTAAGGTGCACTGGATATGTCTGCAATTATGAACTTAAAAGGCATAAGCTTGACACCAATGCCTTCAAGTGTATCTTTTTAGAGCATGAAGAAAATAAAAAAGGGTATAAATATTATTCTCCTGATAAAAGAAACGTATTTGAATCTATGGATGTCACATTCTTTGAAAAAAATCCTTGAAAACATTTTACTTGAAGGGTAAATAAAAGAGAAGAATTTTTCACATTATTTTCTTTGAAATTCTCTAACCCAATAATTTCACCAACCTTTCTAAATATAACAGCGTTGAGGTTATAAAAACTCCTCTTCACTGATCCCAAAACATCCCATTGAACTATGTGTTCACTCTTAAAGGAAGAATCTAAAAAAAAAGGTTAAATCATTCTATCTCCCAAAGCTTGTTATGAATCCTACCCAAACTCAATAATTTCTCAAGCTGTTTTCCTTGTGATGGTACTCAGTATCCTCTAGCAAAGGTAGCAAAGGTAGTAAAGGTAGTGGGATATGACCATCTGTCCTCTAAAAAATAAAGCTTGGTCTCCAACCCTGTAGAGATTGAAATTTTAAAGATGATAAAAGCAGTCGTTACTAACCAAAATGGATCAAGGCAGTTGAAGAGGATATGAAAGCAATTGCAAAAAATGAAACATGCAAGGTTTTTAAAAAACTGATGCAATCCCTATGGCATGGAAAAGATTCTTCACTAAAAAATATCAATTACATGGATGCATACAGAGATATAAGGCACAGTCAATTGCAAAATCATTTATCTAAACTTATGGGGCCGACTATTCTAAAACCCCTGCACCAATGGTGGAACTTCACACCATTCAGATCCTCCTGCAATAGCAATCAACCTTGACTTGCCACTACACAAACTAGATGTTAAGAATACATCCTTGAATGTAAACTTAAATATGAAAGTTTACACGAACCCTCTCAAAAAACCAATGAGTCTGTGAAGATAAACTTAATTGCGCGGTAAGCCCGCCATACTAATGTGTATGTTGATGACAGCAATGTTACAGGTGGTCACAATTTGGAGATAAGTACTTCGTAGAAAAAACAGTGTGTGGGTTCAAAATCAAAGACCTCATGCATCTTAGATATTTTCTCAAAATGGAAATCTATAAAATAAATTCAACCTTATGAACTCAGAAAAAACTATATTTTAGATCTGTTAAAAGAAACTAGTTTAACTGAAAGCAAACCGCTTAAAACTCTAACTAATTCTAAAATTAATGGGTAATGTTAGTACCAATTTTCCAGTCAATAAAGGAAGATAGCAAAAACTTGGAAGAAAAAAATTCATCTATTTGGCTCTTACAAGACTAAGCATAGCATTGTTATCAGTTTGATAGCTCATTTTACTATACCCTTTATAAAGAATATATGAATAAAATTACTGTTTTTCTCAATACCTAAAAGAAAACCCCAAAAAGAGACTTTTTTTAAAAAAGAATAATCCAAAATTATAGGAGCCTGTAATGGATTTGACAAAGTTTAGGTTTATAGTAAACCGAAGATCCAGTAAATAGTGTCACAGCAACACGGAGAAGACGGCCGAAGGCGAAATCAAAAGGAACGGAAGTTTCACGTGTCGCTAGGCCGTCAAAAAACTTCGTTGAATAAGTTCTTCGATTCGTTTGAGAATAATTTTTTTTCTTTTTGGTTAGCTAAACAAATTAAATACAAATAGTAATGTTTCCTGCGAATCGTTATTATTCGAAACATAAAATAATTTAAAATAATTATATATAAAAGATTTATGATATTTTAATAAATTAAATTTTATAAATTATAATATATGATAAAATGATAATAATAATATATTAATAAGCTATATTACTAATATATTAATATAGATATTATATATTTATATAATATAAGTTATATAATTAGTATAATATATTATTTATATATATTAATAATAGTAAAGTCAAACTGGCTCGTCGTTCGCGAACAGCTGGTATTCGGCTCGTTCGTTAAGAAACGAACACAAACAGTGACTTCACAAACAATTTCGACCACGAGCTTATTTCAAATAAACTAAATTTCAAATGAACCGAACAGGAACATAAGCTCTGTTCATTCATGTTTGGTTCGTTCACACCCCTACGTGTCGCGGTTGTTGGATGATAGTTGTACGGGTTATTAAAATACCACCAGTGTCCCCTCGAAGAAAAGTATAAATTTTTAGAAAGTATACATACCAAATTTAGGTGTATTTACTTACATACCGCATTATCATGCATGCAATATTTAACTATTTAAAAGTTAAAATGGTGGTATTTTTTATGTTATAAATGTAAAAAAGTAAAATTTTGTATTATATATGTAGGAAAAACTTGTAACCTAGAGAAGCAAAAAATAAAATGTTGTGGCAGGAAATAGTGCAAAAACAGAACTATGATCATTGGCCAATAGAGTTAGTGTATTAATCTGGCTTAAACTACACTTAAAAGAACATCAGGTAACAATCAAGACTTCTATGATATTATATTGTGAAAATAAAATTTCAATCAGTATAACTCACAATCAATCCATCATGATGTAACCAAACATAAGGAGATAGCTCAATACTTCATTAAAGAGAAAATCCAAAACAAAAAAAGATAATTGTTTAACTGATTCCCGAGTCCCATCACTCATTTTGATAAAAGGATTTTCTCAGCCCCTATTTAAGAAAATGATTGACAAGCTGATATGTTGGATGCATACAAACCCACTTGACAAAGTGTTGAATATTTATTTTCTTTCCATAGATTTGAAAAGAAGCGCCGCATTACCATAATAGTCTGTTTTTACTGAAGGCTGCGTATCGTTGGGCCTCCCAAGAGCAAAATTTTGGCTATTTGCAGCTGCTGAGTAGCCATGCTTGGCAAGACAACTGGACAAATGCTAAAGATTGCAGGTAGGCCCTCAGGTTGTGTTTTGGAGGCCAGACAACGCCTGTATCTGACTTGGTTGCTTCGAATATTGCAAATTTGGTAGACAGCACTCATTATGTTGTTTATTATTTCTCTCCTAGAAACTTATCATCTAAAATTAATGGTTTTTAAAAAGAATTGCTGCTATACTTTTTCATTTTTTTTCTTTCTAGGGTGTGATTTAATTCTTTCTATTTTTATGCATTATAAAATTCGATGAATGTCTCATGCTTTAGCCAAATAAACACAGAAAAGTGCTCTGCTTTTTTTTTTCTCTCTTTCTCTCCTACTTCATACACTATATCAAAAACAATACAAACATCATCAAGCAGACACTACATCTATGAAAGAAACAACTACCATAAACTTAGAATGACTAAAACAAAAATAAATAGAGAAACTCCACTTCTTTCTAGAAATTGATAAAATAATAGATATATGATCTATGACTCAATCATGTAAGCAATTCACCTTATATCTCACTTCTGCTTCTAGAACTAGTTCAAGCAAAATCTTGATAATAAACTTTAAAGCGAGTGATCAAGCGGCAACTCTTCCACCAAAATTCTCTGCTATGTTCTGGCCAACAGACCATAAAAGAAAAGTAGTTAACCAAACCATTGTCACTATTGCTGGAAAGAGATCAATCAAATTCACACATTCAAGCACTAACATTTGACTTAAACTGTATTATAATAATTTATCCCAGTCATTAACTATTTCAGTTCTCTATTCTAGAATCAGACCACAAATAATATGATTAAGCATAACAAAAAATAAGAGAAGCTCCACTATCCATAGAGAAGTAGTAATAATCACCTATCCCAATCTTATTTATTTGAAAATTTGAATACAAAAATGTAACAAACTCAACTCCGCCATCTTTAGATAGGTCATCCACCTTAACAAAATCCATATTTAATAAAATAGAAGCCAAAGAGTTCAAATGTGAGGAGGGCCAAATGGTTAAGCGCAAAAGAATTCCCTACCCTCAAGCTGCTCAAAAAAAATTAGATGTTATCCCTAATCCACATGGATGTCTAGGGATCATCAGACATCACTAATACAACTGGGCCTAGAGGGCATGTTGCTTATATAGATTACTATTCACACACGACCTAATTTTTTTTCTCATTTAAAGATACATCTAATGTGAGTAAAATCTTCCTCATGTTCCATAGACCGATCCTCACCTGATTTGAAACCAATATTAAACATATTAGGTTAGATAATAGTTTGAAATATTTTAATCAAGCCTTATATTATTTTTTCCAGAAAAATGACATTATCCATGATCATCGTTTGCCAACGCCCCACAAAAAAAGTAGAATGTGGAGTGAAAAACAACTACCATCTTTTGAAACCACTAGTACCCTACATGTTCCAAAAAAAAATTTGGGGGTGCCACTTTAATTACTATATTACTACTAAATTGCCTCTCTGATGGAATTTAACATTACTAAACATTTTGTGAAATCCAAATTGAATTTTTACCCGGCATACAACATTCACTGCTACAACTTTAAAACTCGGGGGTATTGCATATGTCCATCAACACTATCAAGGTACTATATCAAAGATCAATAAGATGCATCTTCATTTGAAACTCCTCACTCAAAAAGTGTATACGGGTTACCATCCCAATATTAAAAAATTCTTCATCTCTTAGGATGTTACCTCCACTGAACTCAATTTTTCCATGACTAGGATGGTCTCTAGCAGATGCATACTTATCTCACAACCGTCTAATGACACCCAAGAAAAAAAAAAACTCTAAGTTACTTCAAGACTTCCCAACAGATGAAAGTAACCACCTTAGCCAACGACTCCATCAAAATCTTTATTAATGATCCAAAATCATTACAAGATTACTTGAGAAAAAGAATCAACATTGAACCAAAGCATGCTTAGCCATTTGAATACGTGCAAGATCAGTCACCAAGTAACAAAAATGATAAAAAATATGATCTCGAACTCTGGAAATCAATAACATCATTATATCAGTATTTATATCGCATTAAAAAAGGAATCCCAAATATGCGTCTAACATCTAATGGTCAATTTTATTTCCATTTTTAATATTTTCTTCCGCAACTTTTTTTTATAAGAGAACCAATATCAAGATTCCGGAAAACACTTGAGAATAAACAATAGAAAAAGGACATGATTAAAGAAATGAGGGCCCTAAAAGAGAACCATGCATGGAAGATAATAGAATTGCCAAAAGAATGCATTTCATAAGAGGCGAGTGAAAAGACATTAACAAACAAAATGCAAGGGGGACATTTTAAAGGTATAAAGCTGGACTTAAAGAAAAAAGGCTACAATTATCAGTATGAAGAAAATTATATAAAAACTTTTGTACCAAATGCATCGTTAAACACTATCCAGATACTTCGATCCTTGATGAAAAACTTCAGCTGGTCCTTATAACAATTTGATGTAAAAAATAGTTTCCTACAAAGCAAAATAGAAGAAGCAGCCTTTATAGAGCCTCAATCAAATTTTAATCATGATTTCACATCAAACACGTATGTCAGGTAGAAGAAAGCTCTATATGAGCTCAAATAATCCCCAAGAGCAAGTATTGTGAGGCTTAAAAGTCATGGAAAGGATGAAATTTGAGTAAAACCATGGGAACCACACTCTATCCGTAAAAAAAACCTTACAAAAGAACAAATTATAGTTTCCATAGTGTATGTGGAAGAGCAAGATCTTGATAGGAGATGACTAGAAAAAACAAAAAAAAGACTAAGAGATTAACCATCCAAAAAGTTAAAAGTTAATATCTCGAAAGACAAGTTTATTTCCTAAGAAATAAAGTGGCCCATCTAAAGGCTAGGATATTCTCAACAAAAATACACTCTTGCTCTATTAAATGAAACAAATAAGATGAGATGCAAGACTTCAAAAATTCCAATTGATCGCTGCTACAAACTTGGGCAGGCAAGTGACACCTAAAAGTTGACAAGGGAAGATGTCAAAAACTAATTTAAAATAATATCCACCTTGCGCAAACAAAGCCAAACATAGCCCATGTTCTATGTTCTAAGTGAATTGATGCATAATCCTAAAAAACATGTCTACAGACAGCATATAAAACTCTTCGTTACCACAAAGCAACACAGGCAAAATGAATAAAAAGACTTAATTTAGAAGCATTCATTGATGTTGATTGAGCAAGGTCCCATTTAGAATAGAAAATTACTCCAAGCTACTGCACCTCCGTAGGTAAAAAAATATAATCACTTGCAGAAGAATGAAGTAACCGGAGACCAACAAATCTAGCGACAAAGCTAAATTTCGAAATATGACACAAAGAATCTATGAACTACCACAGATCAAATTTACCCTGGATGAATTAAGAATAAAATGTAAAGATACTGATAAATTATATTGTAACAACAAATTAGCTATCAACATCTCACATAATTAAGTCCTACATAACCAAACTAAGCACATAAAAATAAATAACTCCAAAGAAAAATTAGAATATCTTCCTTTATCTCGAATGTAAACAATAATTTCCATAAGTACAATTTACTAATTGTAATCTAGACTTCTGTTGTATAAATAAAAAGAAAAAAACTCTTGGTGAAATATACACAAAATTAAAATCATTTTTCCTCTCTCCACAATATATTGAAATAGTTATACAACACTAAAGCTTTAAGATTGTTGAGCCAAACTGTAGATTATATCAAGCTTATAAGTAGGAAACAATCAATTAAATACTAAAATCAATGTATCCTCCCATTGCCATCTCATCTACTAAAGTAATTAACAATTGATTACATCCATACTAAATCCTATACAAACAACATTTTTTTATGTTGTATTCCTTTGTTTTTCATGTTTTATTATGTTCTTATTACCTAATGACATAATAATAACATTAACAAATACATTAACAAAAAAGTCTTTATCCCACTAGGTGGGGGTCTGCATGAATAATTTTTCTGCATTGTGTCATATTGAGTGTCATATTTTAATTTAATTCTAATAAATTAATAACATTTGTTATACAACAAGCCCAAGTCCTTTTAGGCTACCTTTACCTTGATTAACATAAGTCAAATCTAAAACATCTACTCTCCTAACAGGGTCATCAAATGGTAAACATTTAATGTGACCAAACCGTCTAGGCAACTCTCTCTACTATTGTCTGCCACTAAAGCTACACCAACCATTTCAGGGTATATTTGTTTCGCATTTTGTCTCTAAGCATAAAGCCACTCATCCACCAGAGCATTTTCAACTTAGCAACACTTAATTTTATGTTTCCCTTTTATAGGCCAGCATTCTGCGTCATAAAGCATGACAGGTCTCGCCGCCATCTTATAAAATTTTACTTTAAAGTCTAAGCGGTACTTTTCTATCATACAATAGGCCCAATACATTCCTCCACTTCAATCATCCAGTTTGAATTCTACTAACAACATCCCCATCTCTATCACCATCACTTTGACTTGATCACCATTTGTTACAATCCCCACTAGATTCCATATATTCAATTTTAGATCTACTCAAACAAAAGTTTTTAAACTCTACAGTTGACCTACATGAATCAAGTTTTTCTTGAACTCTCTCTAGTCTTATCCACAAGAAGAATATCATCAACGAAAATCATATAGCAAAGTAGATCTTCTTGTAAATGTCTAGCAAGAACATCCATAACCAAAACGAAAAGATATTGGCCTAAAGTCGATACATTATGTAATCCAACATAAATAGGAAAATATTTGGTCAATCCTCCTTGTATTTGAATACAAGTAACAGCTCTAGTATACATATCTCTAATGAATTGAATATAAGCAATATCAACACTTTTCTTTTCTAGAACTCTCCAAAGCACTCTCTTGGAATTTTCCAAATAAGGTTTTTCCAAATTAACAAAAATCATATGTATCTCCTTACTCTCTTTGTACTTCTCCATCAAATCTCTCAATAAATATATAGTTTTCATAAAAGACTTGTCCAACATGAATCCAACTAGATTTAGAGAAATTTTTGTATCACGTATGTTCAATTACTCTCTCCCATAACTTTAATGTATAACACATTAACTTAATTCGTCTATAATTTGTGCACTCGTGAGCATCCATCCACTTTATTCTTAAAACTAAGAACCAATAGACTCTTTCACCACTCACAAGACATCTTTTTTAGTATTTAAAATAATATTGAAAAATTTAGTAAGCCAAAAAATTCTTAAACCTCCTAAGTATTTCCACACTTCTATTGGAATATTATTAAATCCTACTGTTTTTCCACACTTCATTTCATTAAAGCATCATCAACTTCAGTTTTACAAATAAGGTAGTGAAAATAAATAAATACACTTATTATTTACGATATTAAATTAGCTAAACTCGATCGTATTTTCACAATTTTTATCGAAAATTAAATATCTCACCCACCTATATTGAATATCATCTAAAAATAGTATTTTTTTTTTATTTTCATCTTTAATACACTTTTTTATTATTTTTCTTATCTCTTTGTTTGGCTAGTTTATACATATATTTTTCACTCTCTGTAGTATTTTATCTATTATAAAAATAATTAAAAGGAAAGTGCTTAGCATCATAAATTATTCTCTTAGACTCCCTACAAGACCATTTTATATTTTTCACAATTCTCTAAGTTTTTACATCTAAGGTAACTTTTATAATATTTTTTTTTTATTTTTATCTTTTCTCGCACATTATTACTCCACCACAAACCATTTTTATTCATAAGAGTTATTTCTTTTTTTAATTCTCCAAACACATCTTTTGTAACTTTTGTAACAATATCGTTACTTTATCCCACATAGTATGAGTTTCTTCATGAACATCTCAAATTATAAAATCTTAAAGTTTACTCATAAAAATAATATTGTGTTTTAAGTGTGTCAAATTAATTCTATGATAATATTTCATATTATTTTTCATCTTCCAACCCTTCATCTTAAAATTCAAAACCAATAAATGATTTTGGTAACTTAAAATTTCACTTGGAATGATCTTACAATATTTACGATCCAGTGGTCTATTTTTCTTGTAACAACCAGTTTTATAAAATGAAGAAAAAAATTTAAGCTCTGTTTGGGATCACTTTTTGTTTTCTAATTTAATTTTATTTTTAGTATGTTTGGTTTTTGTTTTGTTTCTGTTTTTTTATTTTAGAAAATGCGTTTTGGTACTATTATGATTTATCTGTTTTTTAAGTAAAAAATATAAAACATATTTAGTTAGGTATTTTCTATTTTTTTAAACAAAAAAACAATACTTTAAAAAAAAAGAAGATAGGATAAAATTTGTATCTCTTACCCTATATGAGGATCACGAAATGAGCCAATATATCTTTAAATCCGAAGATATTTACATATTTTATGTTGTTTACACGAGACAACAAGCTTGAGGCGAGCATGTGGAAATCCGTCATCGGGCTACTCTGATAATTCAGCTAAATTAATCATATGTTAAATTAATAAGAATAATTCAATTAACAAACTTGCTTGAATTTTGAAGTTTAATATTATGTTATGTAGATTATTAAGATCAACATAAAAATTATAGCAACTTCCAGCTAGTTATAAAAAATTAAAAATATAATGTGGCAACTAAGGTAAGTAATTATATTTCTAAATTTTAATAATATTCTTTATTTCAAAATGTATATTTGACTCCATAGATGCTCAGGTTTAATTAAATCTTTCATATTTTTAAACAGAAAAGATATGCATGATAAACACATTAGGAAAAGATGTGCATGACATCAGAGATATGCATGGATAAAAGTACGAATGATATGAATGTTAAGCATGATATAAGAGATATGCATGAGATGAGAGATGAATGAAATGAGAAATACGTATGCTGGATAGTTGCATAGCATAGTAAGTATGCATGTTAGTATATGAATGAAGATATCTCAGAAGAATGCATGTTATGAAGAACGAAATAACTTACATGTGAGTGCTTGTATGTGCATATTAAAAAAAAGAAGTTCACCCATAATAGTACAGGCAGGGGGCGCTAATGTACATACACAGGTAGTTCACTATACTACCTCAAACAATTGTGATGTTTAGATCATTAACCGCTAAGTCGACGAGAGAATATCGGTCGGGGGCAAATAAACAGAGTTCACCACCTTAGATAATTGTGATGTTTAGATCACTAACCGTTGTTCTGACAAGAGAAAAGCAGTCAGCGGTGAGTGGGGACATTTTCACCCGAAACAATTGTGATATTTAAATCACTAACCGCTGTGTCAACCGGATAATATCGGTCAGAATGTGATAGATTTTGTTGACGGTGATACTCAGATAAATGTGAATGTAGAAAGTATAAAATAAAAGTTAAAATAAATGCATATAGAAGATTTTACTATTTTCATTGAGTAAGGTCATTAATATATTCAAAGACTTCTTATAGAAATATGAAAGATTAACATATTCTAAAATTTCTTATAAAGATATAAAAGACCAACATACATATTAATTTTACTTTGGATTACTGACTCTTAGGTTATCTTTAGATAACTCATTATTTTTTAAATATTTTTTTAGGTTTTAAGGTTTTTAATAGGATGAATAGAAGAGAAACAAATGTGTATAAGAGAAGAGAGAACAATAAACGGGAAGTCACAAATTTCTACTTGTTAATTAAATTATTTTCTCCAGTGACTTTTTCATGAATATTTGAATATTAAACTATTGGTGATAGAAATAAAATAGCAGAGAATTTATTCCACTGTCTGACAGGTCATCCACGTCTTGGTTAATTCTAAGCCACGGGTCAAGTTGTGGCATTTCTCATAAAAAAAAAAATAATATAAACCAAAAAATTATTATGGCATAATTTAAACCATTGAATCACTGAAGAGGGCTTTGGAATTACTTAGAGAGGACAGACAAAATCTTTCCACTTAAATTACCAAATCTTATCTACTAAAATAAATAAGTAAATATTGAATAATATAAATTATGATAACAACCAATCAAAAAGTATTAGGAAACCCATAAATCCCTTAATATGTGTGCTCTCTTAAATACAATAATAATTGAATTTCAACACATGTTAGATAGAATATTGAACTAGAAAAAAAAAATGTTGAATAGAAATTGCTTATCATTCACAACTTAAAATTTAATTCTTTAATATTTATCTAAGAGCGTTGATGAGAATGTCCACTCTTTAGTAATGAGTTGAAGTATGTGGAATTGATATGGTCTTTTTGTCTATATGATGAAGTGTCAATCTATCTTAATATATTTAATCTGATTCTAATGCACAAGCTTCTCACGATGCTTATTGAAGCTTGATTAGCATGCACTAGTCACATTAACTCTTCTCTTGAGATAAACAATTGATTGAAAAGTCTTTTCCATCACATTCATTCATAAAGCCCATGGTTCATTCCTTTAGAATCAGCTTCTCCACTCTCCACCACTACTTTTTACAATAAGGTGACAATTTTCGAACTTGCAATCCACAATGGTGCGCGCAAGCCAACATCAGTATAAATCTCGATCTTCTTCTCCAAGTTCTTGAAGAACAATCAGTTCTTTAGATTCATTTCAGATATCTCGGCATCCTAAAAATGGCCATAATATGTTTTTCAAACGGATTACACATAAAGTGATTGATGATACTAACTGGAAATCCAATATCAATTCTAGTGCAAGAGAGAGCTTAATCTACCAACAAGTCTTGAATACATACCTTTATCCATCAGAGCACGATCACCTATAGTTCCAAACTTAGCATTTGAATACATGGCATTATATGCCTATTTACATACTAGCATTCTTCTCTCTCTTAAGAGAACCAAAATATATTCGCACTGCAAGATTAGGATACCCTTTTCTCATTGAGCCATCTCAAAACCAGAAAAAAAAAAGAAAAATTTAAGAATACTAGTCCTCAATCTCAAATTCTTTGGCTAGTAGTATTTTAAATTACTCATTTTGTTTAGAAATTTCCTTATAAAAGCAATGTAACCATAAATAATCAAAACAACAACTTTACCAGCAGATCATTTAACACAGAGAGGATGTTCAATTTGACATTGCCTATGCCAATGGTGTTTGACCACTTCCATGAATCTATCAAACCAAGCATGTGGAAGCTGTTCTAAGGCACATAAGATAATTTTAAAATTTGCAAAGTTTGTTTGTCGTGGCAGAGATTTGAAGACAAGGATGAATTTTTATGCGGACTTATTCATCAAGATCAGCATTAAGAAACACATTCTTGATGTCTAATTGGTAAAGTGATCCATCCAAATTTGATGCAAGAAATAATAATACTTGTAAGATATTTAGTTTTGTTGCAGTTGCAAATGTCTTTTGACAGTCAATTCCATAAGACTGTAGACACTTTCACTGCAGGAAGTGCCTTGAATCTCTCTATGCTCACATCAATTTATGTTTGTAAAGTTCATTTGCAATCCAATGGTTTTTTTCCTAGTGGCAGCTTGATCATGACTTAGGTTTTATTCTTTTGAAGAGCTTGAATTTCCTCAATGATGGTAGTCTTTATTCACAAATTTTGATTGTCTTTCATATTAACTTTGGAAATTGGACTAGATTGCGATTGCTAATAAATGCACAAAATCTGGAAGGAAGATCCTCATAAAATATAAACGTGGTGAATGGCACAAGATCTCATAACCTTTCTTCAGGAAATAAGCTTATCAATATCATCATCCATAAATTCAGCATCCACAAATTTAGAGAACGTCTGAAGTTGGAAAATTACAGGGGTAATTAGGCACAAATCAGGCTATTGGGATTGCTCAGCACAATTAGGCGCTCGACTTTTTGCTATAATTTTTTCTTCTAGGATAAACAAGCAGCACATGATTGCCGTACGGAGGAAAAACTAACAAGGATGTGAGGATGTTTAAACCATAGATCGCATGAAGAACTAGTCTTAGTGGTTCTGTTTTGTCTTCTGGAGTTGTGGGATTCTATTTGACAGAGATAGAGGGAACGGTGAAAGTTGTAGGAACACTACGCCAAAGTTAATATTTTTTAAATCAAGACTCAACCTAAGCATCAGTTTTGGTATAATATGAGTATTGTTCAAAAAAGAAAATATCCATGGAGTTGTAAACATGCCTTGCAATGGAAGAACTGCACTAGCACCTTTTCTAATAATAAGAATGCCATATCAATATTGATTTAATGGCCCTGTGATCTCCATTACTCCCATTTTGTGACAGAATATGGATATTAATATAGCACATGTGTTTATGAAAATGATGGAGATAATTCTAGTGTTCAGGTAAATGTTTAGGAGAATTAACTTAAGAGTTTAAAAGTTAAGCAGAAAAAAATGTATGTGACATGACAACCCAAAAAAAAGGTGTCTATTTTTTCGTTTAGCTACTTCATTTTATATTAGTGTGTCAATAAATAAGCATTAACAAATTATCTCTGGAAGCAATAGATAATCACCCAAGATTGAGGCAAAGCACTATTTCAATTTTCAACACCTAAATTTACTTTAAAATTTAATAGAATCATAGCATTGGAATTTTAAAAGATTTAACATGCATTAGATTTTCCTCTCATAAATAATACCATTTAATTCTAATAACATCATCTATGAACGAGATAAATAATTATTTTTAGTGAGAATTTTAATTCTAGATGGTCCCAAATATCATAGTAAATAAAGAAAAAAAAACATGTGCCTTTTGAAAAATAGGCTGGCATAATAATTTCTCACATGTTTTGAAAAAGTTTCAAATTTCACGTTTAAATTTTTATAATTTTTTTAAATAATAATAAATAGAATTTCAAGAAATGCAAAAATATGATGACCTAACCAATACTAACAAAACAATATATCACTAAAGATATTAGATTCAAAGCATAAAAGGAGATAATTTTAACATTGACTAGATGACTTTAAGAGCTCTTCTTTCAAAAATGTCATCAACTTTGAGAAGATAAACCACAAATGAATCTTAGCATTGTCAACCGCCTTTGTTGAATTGCATTCCTAAAACTCAAAAAAATTAGAAAAAATTTAGTAATGCAGATAAAAAATCGGCATCAATAAGGCTAATTTGAGAATTAATTTGTTTAAGATGTAGATAGACCCTAATATGGTTAATGACAGGTAGCCTCTTCTTATATTTTTAAATAGCTTTTGTTCTTTTAGTTTTGCTCTTTTTTAAATAAGGGAATTTTGGTAACAAGGAGGGTGTAGGAGTTCCAAGTATTTCTTATAAATAGTCATGTTTAGAAGAGAGTTTGGTTTTCAGGTTATCCAGAGTTGATAGAATTTTCCTGTTTTGGAGTGGATTCCCCAAATTGGGAGGAAGGTGGTGACAATAGGTGCTCATAGCTGAGTCCTAGACTTCACCAACATCGATGCCAAAGCTCGCATTTCTTCCTCTGATGAGTATCAAGAGATTTTTCACCAAACTTTTGCTGCTATTGAGAAACAGCAATACTAATGGGAGAATATCTGGATGTGTTGATGATGAGATGTTATAAAGAAAGTGATTTAAAGAACAGACGTAGACGAGTGAATCTTGATTGGCAAAGTCTGATGGGCTATTTCTTTTGACAGCAATCGTAAGGACTGTTGAAGCTGAAAATTGGTTGACAATAAAAGTGCATATTAAGTAAGACAGCTTTTCCTGCATCTTTAGAAAGCAAGAATTATCACTCTTTTTGTATCAAAAAACACCTCTAAAAAGTTCTCTCTTTCTCCAAATTTCTGATTTAGCAATGTATATTTTACATTCTTGAACATTTAATCTACACTACTCTTATTTTCTAATTTGAAGATTGTTATGGAAAGCAATATATTAGGAAGCTTGTATATTACGGAGATTAATATTAGGTATCAAATTAGAGATCATAGGATCTTTTCTATATTAGAAACAATCTCAATCTATAGATGGGAGTATATAAAAATAAATAACATATGTGTTTAATTATGAAAAAAAAAGGATTTTGCTTCCCCTTACATGGTATCAAAGCCTTCGTCTGCTACGCCTTCAACCTGCAACAAGATGCATAGCTTGTTTTCATCTGCATAGCTCGTTTACATCGACGACATCTGCTTTGTCGATCGGCGTCACTAGCTTCATCGGCCGGTGTTGTCTTCTCCATCAATCTGCTCAATTTGTTTCGTTAATCGACCTCGACTGCTCTGATTCATCCAATTTTTCCCTCCTCGGTCACTTCTACAAGCAAAGAAACACTCGGTTTGGAAAAGACAACCTGAAGAAGAAGTCGCGGTTATGAACCGCAGTTTGTGGATTTTTCTGAGTTGAACGCCTTCATTGTGGTTTCGAATGGTTGTGTTTTCTAGCAGCCCTCGATCATCAGGTCGTAGAGGTCGACAAATTGGCTCGACGGTGTCACAGTTTCAAGCATCATCCCTAACTCAAGTGAACCCTCGCTGCTGTCTTTTCTTCAAACTTATCGGGTTGGTGTCAGAAGTGTGATTTTCATAGTTGACAATTGAGTTAACTAGCTGCTAGAAAAGAAGCTAAAATGAATTGCTTAGTTTAAGATTTTTTGAATTGGCTCTCTATCTCTTCAATCCTCAAATGATTTGGTGAACCGTTCGATTTCTAGAGAAAGTTTGAGTTCCTCTATTTGTTTCCTGCAATTACTTTGGCATCGTCTCCTCCATGCCATCCGGAAATAATTTCGCTTATTGGATTGCCCAGACCAGACAATGAGATCACAACATCATTGAGATTCATTGATTCGGCGTTGAATATTATTGGAGAATCTAAACAATGTTAATTACTCTTATTAGAATAAAACTACGAGACTTTAAATAAATAGTATTTCTTAATAGAGTCACCGCATTAATAATCCTTCAAGTGCGATCAATCCAAACAGATTATTCTGAGAAGGTGAGTTAATGCCTAGCTCTTGATACAAATATAAAATTCTATTGAACCCAATCAATTTGATCAAATCACTCATTGTGACTATCTGAAAGATGTGATGAAAAGATTAGCATTTGTGTTTTCTGGGAGAATTTTTTTCTCAAATCTTTCATGTTTGCAAGAAGTTCAATCGAGCTGGACAACAAGATTAATCACTTAACAGGTATCACATGCACGTTAAATATGTTTATGAAAAATTGAATGCACTATTGCCCTTCACTACTGATGTCTTGATGTGGCAGACTCAAAGAGAAAATGACTATTATAAGTCTTTTAGCTGACCTCAAAACTAAGTATGAATTCGTCAAATCAAAAATCCTATCTAACCTTGGAGTTGCCACTTTGAGAGAAGTCTATACTAGAGTTTTGCACATTATTCCGAGTTCTCAGGTTTCATCCGTACAACAAACTAGTGCTCTCGCTAGCCAGAAAATAAATCAGTAAACCTAAGTCTCAAAACAAGTATAATTGAACTCCAAATTTTGGAAATGTCATGAGCATAGTTATACGAAAAGAATATGTCAGAAGTTGCTCAAAAAGAATCAGAATGGCTCTAAATCACATGTTGTTCACATGGTCACTACTAATGATGTCTCCCAAGATCAGACTACGTCAATTTTTTCAAAAGAATATGATAAATTCATCCAGTTTCAACAAGCATCCAAAAACTCTACCTCTTTTACTACCCTTGTTGAGTCTGGTAACAATAATACTAACCTTCTTTCCTCTTCCACACAATGGATCATTGACTATGGTGCTACATATCACAGGTTGCTCATATGGCACTACTAAAGAGGCTTCCCAAGGTCAAACTCTGTAATTTTTGTATATAAATTTGCTAATTCATTCAATTTCAAAAATAATTCACAAAATCTACCTTTATTACTCTGTTTATCTTAATTCTCTTTTAATCCAATCTCTATTAGCAAAATTACACGTGCTCTTAATTTTTGTATATTATTCTTCCATGATCATTGTCTTTTTCAGGATTTTATGACAAAAAAGATTTTTGAAAAATGACAAGAGTCGGGAGAACTATACATTCTGGAGAACAAACTACCTTTGACCCATAGTTGTTTCAGCACTTTATTTCTTTTTGTGATCCATTATCGATTAAGGCATCCATCACTAACAATGCTAAAATAATTATGCCCTTAGTTACAACAATTATCATAATTAGATTATAAGACTTGTCAATTTGTTAAGCATCATAGTTTTGAGTTGGTTCATTCTAATGTATGGGGCATGTACTATTTTATCTAATGAATTTTAAGTGGATGATTTTTCTCATATGACTTGGCTTTTCTTTATGAAATCCTGTTTTGAGTTATTGTCATATTTTTCAATCTTTTTGTGCTGAAACTAAAACTCAATTTAATATTTCAGTCAAAATTCTAAGTAACAACACTTAAGAATATTTTTTTGCACCATTTCAGGCATACATGACACAAAATGGGATATTTCATCAATCATTTTATGTTGATACCTCATTCCTAAATGGAATATTTGAAAGAAAAAATGATATATTTTGGAGACAGCGAGAGCTCTTTAGCTTCAAACCAATGTGTCCTAATAGTTTGGGTTGATGTGGTTTTTAATGCATGTTATTTTATCCATCGAATGTCTTCTATTGTTTTACAAAACCATAACCATACAAAATATTATTTTCAACTAGCTCTCTCTTTTCCATTGAACCACGTATATTTGAGTGTACTTGTTTTATTCGTGATACTTGTCCACAGGTTTCTAAACTGGACCCTAAGTCATTAAGGTATCAAGCATACTATCATTTGCAAAAATGTTATCGATGTTTTCCCCCTCTTAAATTGGTACATAATTTATGCCCATGTCACTTTCATGAATAAATCTCATTCTTTGGTGAATTCTTATTGCCTAAATCCACACAAGATTCTGATGAGTTGTTAATGTATAATATCATCAGCTGAAATCTTTGATCCAACTTCACCTCCACCAGCATCTCAACCCAAACCACTAATCACAAATGTTTACTCTATAAGACCTCATCCCCCTGATTCTAGTATGACATCGATATTATCTTCTTCAATGGATCCTCCTCCTAGTGACCTTAATTTACCTATTGCTTTTCTAAGAGGTAAAAGTCAATGTATGTCTCATTTCCTCTTATATTAACTATAACCAATTTTATTCTACTTCATGTTCATATATTTATTCTCTTGACTCTATTATGATTCCAAGATCTGTTCAGCAAACTCTATCCCATTATGGGTGGCGAGCATCGGTGCTTGCTGAAATGAATGCCTTAATTGAAAATGGAACCTGGGAACTAGTTGGATTACATTCAGGAGATTGTTAGTTGCAAATAGGTCTTTGCAGTTAAATTTTATTTTGATGGATTAATAGCTCGTCTCAAATCTCAGTTAGTTGCCAAGGGCTATCCTCAAACTTATGAGATTGACCACTTAGACTAGTCCTCTCTGGAAGTGAAGTTGACTTTGGTTTGCCTCTTTTTGTCCTTAGCTGCAATGAATAATTAGCCCCTGCACCAACTTGATGTGAAGAATGTCTTTCTATATTGTGATCATTTAAAAGAGCTATATGTGAAGTAACCTTTTAGGTTTGTTGCTCAGGGGGGTATAGAAAATTATGCGCAAACTTTCTCAAATCACCTGTAATATAATCAGTGACACCATAATCTAGTTTTTAGCATTTGGTTAACCTTTTGGTTTTTAAGGAAATTATGAGCTTATATGTTTGAAACAAGACAAGTACAAATAACAATAAATAAAAGAGCAAATTTTTCATAGATTGAAAGACAAACTTCTGGAGAGAATCCATCTGCTCTTTATTGAATATGTTTGACACAAAGTTATTAGTAGTGACATGTCCACAACTTTGTTTTTAAGAGAATATGTAAGGTTCCAATTTTGTTGGTTTCTCGTTGATTTTCGAGCAATTGCCCTTCATGTGACCCGATTTATGATAGTGATTTACACCAAGGTCATCCTCTCGATGGTTTGTTCATTGTTTTCAGCTTCTGGTTGTTGTTGGGGAAGCAAAATTCTAGGGCATAATAGATTATGAAATTGAAGATCCCATCATCAATTTTTGAAAACTTTATCGAATATCTAGAAAAGCTTATTAAAAGGTGGGCAGTGGGGTTGTTCCTAAGAATCTCCCGAAAACTTAATCAAGATACCTTAAATTTAAACACATTTCTTCTCAATAATTTGCATGTATAGTTGTTCATCTCTGAAACATTGCTGCTCCTGCACTTCAAATAAGTCAAGTTTTTTGGTGATAGAGCCCAATAGGTGCAGTGATGGGTAAAAGTGGATTCCCCCTGCCAAATTTCATGAAGAGTACTTTCAACATTAAAAAGTTTCAATACACTTTTAGATTTGTGAATAACTTTGTTAGCAGCATCTCGAATCTTTTTTCTAGAATTTCCTCCAAATTCATTTGTCATAAAATTAATGAGCTAGGAATGTATCAGACTATTTTCTAATTTCCAGATCCTAAACAAGGGATTTTCTTTCTTGGGTTTGTCATGGCTCCATTAAAGAGCAATTAAAATAGATGATATAACAAGTTTCCTAGAACAAAAAATTTAAATTTATTGAAAATTTTTCGCCAAAGTACTTTGCCTTCTTGATGGCTTATGTTAAATCGAAGCAACAATGACCTCCAAGGCCTTAAGTAGCAGAAATAGAAAACGTGAAACACAAAAAATCACAGATCAATATCGAGAGTAAACAACAACAAAACAAATACATCAGTAGGTGGAAGACATAATACCTTCCGAAAGCCAACCATAGCCTTTCATGGAGACAGACAGCATTGAAGTCATCAATGCCGTGGCAGTAGCGTTGTGCATTGGTAGAAAAGACTCAACGCAGCAGCTCAACACAGCCGGGGACCTCATCAGAACAAGATAACAAGATAAGCATGCCAATTGTTACCTAGACCCAACACTCTCGAAGCCGGAAAAAAAAAAGGATTCCGTTGAGATAATTCTCCTCCCATTATTTCTTCCTTCAAAATACGATGAAAGTTATGTAGAATTTCGTGATCATACCTCGGGATGCGACGGGAAGCTGGCCTCAGTTTGTGGAGGCAGAGAAGAGGGCGAGAGCCCATCGTCTCCAAGGAGGCGACGCGCGCCTCTCGTGCAGCGATGCGAACAGAAGAAGTTCGAAGCAATGATCTGAAGGCTGAGGCAGCCATGGGAGCAAGTGAGAGGCTGCTGTTCCTAGCCCTAGTTGATTTTTTTTCCGGAATCAGCCTCTGTTTATATATAGTTGTGCGGGATCGGTTTTGAAAACCCGCGGTATCATTTGGAGCTCACGAAAGAAATTTGCTTGGGAGGAATTCAACTTTGGCCCCCACATGAAAATAAATAGTCATTTCCCACTCAAATGTTCATTTTCTATTCGGACACCTCACGTAACTCTACGTGCAACGCAGGTTATTCATGAGTTATTTTCAGATTATTTTTGAGTTATTTTTAAAATTTTCGAAATAATCAAAAAATAACGCAAAAATAAAGACCACGAGTCATTTCTAAGTTATTTCGAGATTGTTGAAAATAATCCAGAAATAACATGAAAATAACTCAAGAATATTCTGCGCCGCACGTAGAGCTACGTCAGGAGTCCGCACAGAAAAATTTGTGGTTGTACCCATGTTATACCTCCCGCGGTCAGCCTTCAGTGATGCATGTGTAAACTCGTTGTAACCAGGTTGTAACCTTCCAGAGGTATCGCACATGTAACCTGAATGAAACTTCCCTGTAACGTCGTAGCCGCGAAACAGTCTAGCGTACCATTCATGTAACTTGAATGTAACGGCGATGTAACAGACTCTTAACCCCGTCGATTTGGAACCGCGCGTGTAACCATCATGTAACCTGAAGTAATCCTCATGTAACCTTTTATAACCTATTAACCCGTGGTAAAAATTAAAAAACCAACACAGTAAGAAATCGTATTCGAAAAATAGGGATTCGGGCGTCGCTAGGGTTCCTTCATCGTCTTCCTTTTCAAGGTTAGGGTTTAGGGTTTTGGATTGCTTTTGTGAGGGAAGAGTAAAATGAAAGATAAGGAGGCGACTACGAAGACCTTGGAAGAGCCCAATGTTACGGATTTGGGAGAGGTTGATCAGTTGGAATGTGAGCAGGCAACGCTTATGGCGAAGGGCAGCCATAAGCAGTCGAAGAAGGAAGACAGTCAAACTGTTTCTAAGTATTATTTAGATTATGCTTTCTGATCCATTTATTTTGGTTAATGGTGATATTCGGTGGTTATGAAGAACTTTGTCAACACATTATATTCCACTATTAATATATTAAAAACTCCTTCCTAAAAAGAATAACAACGATCATCATACTTTCATATTTGTCAACAGAGATCTTCATTTAGGAAAGCTTGGTTAATGGTGTTAAATGAATTTTAAATGAGGACCTTTTATCGTCAAACAGATATATATGTGATACTAAATTATTCTGTTGTATTCTTGTAGGTTTTTGAACACAAAAGCAATGAATTGCAGATGTCGTCCATCTGCAGTACGAGAAGTTTTCGATAAGGTCTTCGTGAGGTCTTTAATTGGAAGCCATGAGTTTGACTCAATTTTTTGAACTCCCTTCGTACCCTCAGGATCATATTCTGACGATGCATATAATGAATTGTTGGGACGTTGATTGAATGACATTCAGGAAAGAGCTCAAATTTGATTCAAATGAAGTTGCACTCCTGATAGGCATGCCCAATAGAGAGTTTCATGCATGCTGAAGCAATGCTTTGTCTGGTAGTATGGATGCGAGACAAATAAAGGCCGCACAACTAAACTTTTCACTAGGAGAGTCCTCTCATAACATTTTGCAATTATTAATCAAGTTTTTAATTTCAAATTTGTTTTTCTTTCAAGCAACTTTAGATTGTCGAAAGAATTGTCTTCTATTTGAATGTATAAACTTTTGCAGCATATAACTGGCCAGCTACAGTATGTGAATTTCTGGCTGAGCAACTGAATGTTTGTGCCACAAAAATAAAGAAGGATCAACCACTGGGTTACAATAATGGTTTTGTCTTTCTTCTATCGGTTTGTGCACTGCACATAACTTTTAAAAGTTATTTTCATAATTTTGGACATAGTAATGAATTATTTTATCATGTTTAACGCAGCTTTGGTTTTATGAGCACTTGTCCTTGGTCCTCCCAGCATTGCCTGAGGCTAGACCACGAATGATGCTGAGGTGGTCATGTTGAGGTGGTCAAATGTGAGGTGGAATACTGTAAAGATTCAACTAGCCTTTGAGAGGCTCGGATCTACCGAGGAGAGTTATTTAGTTCCTTAATCCATAGAATTTGTTAAGTTCAAGTGATAATTTGATTGACTTTGATTGTATGTAATTTCTTGCAGGTTTATGATTATTTCCTTGAAATAAAAGACAGTGAGCAGCATTTACTTGACCCCTCCACTTCAAGAACCATCCAGTACTATGAAACATCTCCCAAAAAAGGTGACTCAATCTCGACCACATTCACCCACATTCGTTGACGTTTTTGATGTTATAGTTCCTTATCATACAAGTTCTCAACAAACACATGGTGATACATATCCACATTCTAGCCCTCGAATTAGTTTTGAAGAAATCCATGAATTACTTAAAAATCATCATAAATTGTTCTTGGACTTTAAGGCTCAGTTAATAAGTCTGACAAATTTGGAAAATGCAATGACAGAGTTAAAATGCAAAGTTAAAAAATTAAAGAAAGTAATAAAACAACTAGGTGGGACATTTCCAAGTAAATGGGTCAAAGAGCCCCCACTATGAAGCCTAATTCAAAGGATTAAGACAAGAGAGGGTGAAAGAAAAAGGCTTTCTCAGTTCTCCATTTATGGTTTTTGAACGGAAGAGAAGGAAAAAACCAACACAGGAGGCGGCTGAAGATGTTGAAGATGTTGAAGCCTGCACCTAAGCATTATCCAATAAAATTCTTCTTTATTAATTCAATTAAAAATATCTCTTATTTAACAGGTTGATGTTGTAAATACAGGGGAAGCAGACCAAGTTGATCAGCAAATTATAACTGGTGACATTAGTTCTGATCAACCAACTGTACATATTAAGAAAGCTGAAGAAGTTCATGAAACACCATTTGTAGATAAAAAGAATAATCAGGAACAAGTCAACATGCAATATGTTGATGAAGACTACCCTCATAAGGTATAGAATGCATCCTTGAAGTCTTCACACTGCTAACTTGAACATTTCTATCTTATAATGTTTATTTTTTTTCTTATAGGTCTGTTTAGCACCACTTGTGGTCGATTTTCTTGCTAGACAACAAATTTCAGATTATATGCGGGAAACAATCGATATCTGTTGTAACAAATTCACTGACTTGTTAGTGTACCATTTTTAGTTATTGATTATCTTTTGTATTTATTTGTGATCTAAATTATATATTTGAAATGCAGAGGTGACTTAGTAATTAATACGGGACATGTTTCATTAACTCGACGTTATCTTGTTGAATTACTCATAAAATGGTGGGTAGAAATTGAACAAGTCGATTGGTTTGCTATGTTAATGAAGAATAAGAGATGCAAAACACCACATCTATATAGATCTTACTTATATGTGTCTTCATGCCACTGGGTAAATTATGAAATTCATGTGTCTTATAGTGCATCTAAATAAATCTTCAATTACTAGTTGTTCTTTGTCATATATTTCTTTTTATGCAGTTGTACAAAGTAGGCAACATTAAAGGGTTTGTGGAGCACATTACGAAGGATACCACTAAGAATATGGAGTTAGTTTTTCTAACAATAATCAATAATTAGCATTGAACACTGCTAGTTGGAGCAATGAAGGATGACAAATGGAGATTATATGATTCCTTGCCCACGAGAATGCATTTGCATATCACTGATGCCATCGTAAGTAGGCGATGTATATTACTTTATGTTCTTATGTAATATGTTTCCTATGCGATTGTTCATTCATTTCTATTATGCAGATTAAACATTTTTTTAGGGATGTCGGGGAAGCGTTCGAGGCTGATCTAAGTAAATGACAAGTTGTTAAGCCCAGAGGCATTCCAGTGTAGAGCAATATATGGAAACAATAGTACATAAGAGTAAATTCGATTGGAAAGACTGTTTGCAATGGCAGGAATCGATGTCATTATTTAGAGCAGAAATAAAATACGAGATTTGTAAATTTGCATTGTCACAAACGTAGTTGTTTTGGAACAAGTATAGGTTTATGTTAATAAGCTTTTTCATCTCTAACCTTTTAGCCATCGAATATCTCTCTTGAGATGTCATATAGGTTTTTTACTAATTAGGAGGCCATTGAATGTCAATACACTCATTTACAAATCTTAATTACTGAGAAGGCCACAGAATGTCAATACACTCATTGAGAAGGCCATAGAATGTCAATACACTCATTTACAGATCTTAATTATATTGCATTTATTAGTTTGGCATTTAATGAGAAAGCCACAACTTCTTTTTGTGCAGGAACAAAAAAAAGAGATAATGCAGGAGCTATATGGGTGGATGACATAGTTCACACATGCTTCAATCTGGATAGATTATTTTTTGGGGAGCTCGGTGCTAGACCTGCTAAAAATGGGTGTAACAAATGTATGTTGCAGTTTAACTGAATTTCGGGAGCCATTGGATAGTTGTAAATTATTTACTTTACCATGTATTATGCGATTTAAACTCTGAACAACCCAATGTATTATTTGTTTTAGAGATATAACAAATGTATTTTGGGTTTCATTTATAATTTTATGTAATGATTGTAATGGATTCGTTGAGCTATGATTAAATGTATAAATTTTATTGCCCAAGTTATGTGACTAAGATGCTGTTGAGGATTTGTTGAGTTGTGACTAAGATGTTGTGGCTTCAATAATTGCTTGCGTTAGAATGACTTGAGTTTTTATTATGAGAATTGTCATACAGCCGAAAGGAAGCTTATACGCACACAGGAAGCTGTTCCAGACTTAAAATGCTGAAGTTGAAACTTTGTGAAAATAAATTGATGCAAGTTTAGCCAGCATACTTAATTTTTTTTATTAAGAATCAAATTAATAAATGACATTCAAAGTACTCATCAAAATTTTTAATAACAATAATGTAGGTAGAATCCCCCATTCATGTCCACTTGCAAGGTTTCAACCTCAAGCATTTGTAGCAGTTAGAATGCCAATCTTACATTTAATTTTCAGCATTCATTGGCAACATTATGTGCAGAAAAGGTTATCCATTTTTGCAAAATACTTGGAGTAGTGTATAATAGGCCAAAGGATTAGCAGGTTCCTAACAAATTAATAAATGAAATTCGAAGTATTCATCAAAATTTTTAATAGCAATAGTGTAGGTAGAATCCCACATATATGTCCACTTGCAAGGTTTCAACCTCAAGCATTTGTAGCAGTTAGAGTGTCACTCTTACATTTAATTTTCAACATTCATTGGCAACATTATGTGTAGGAAAGTAGCCATTTCTGCAAAATATTTGGAGTAACGCATAATAGGCCAAAGGATTAGGAGGCTCCTAACAATCATCACAAACTCAAAAGTAGCATCCCATTTAGATATACATTACATTCATGAATCATTAATAGACAAATTTCTGCCATTCCAATTAGATAGAAATCCCAATTAAATATTTCAGTTAGATAGAAATTTCTGCCACTTATGAATCATAACATTCACCACAAACTCAATAGAAGCATCATAATTAGATAGAAATCACATTCTTATTTATCAAATTCATATCATCTGATTACATAATAAAGCTACAGGCTATGACAGAGAATTGAAGGACGCCAAAACAAGAGATAAAGTTTGGAGCATAGCTTCGTTAACAACTTCTACAGTTTGCATGAACAACTGTGGTTACCACCACCTGCAGGTAAATAAGGGTAAACAAGAGATAAGATATATGAGGTTATTCATCTGGTATTGAATTATGAAGTATGGTATTAAAAGATATATGAGAGACTATTATGTCGACATGAAAGAACAATAAATCTATCAGATATACAAGCAAAATGTCACATAATTGGTTTAACCTGGTAAAATCTTAAAAGAAAGACCGTTGAGGCATTGTTGTTTCTTGTATTGAATCCATTATCATGGCGGTGTAAAATTCCCTGGTCCGTGGAGGAAAGAGATTTTGCAGTGTATATCAATGTATCAGCAAAATATATCTACCTCACTATCCAAGTATCATCATCAAAAAAAAAATTACATACTGATACACCTAAAATATATAGTATTTTTAGACACATTTTTATACCTATTTTTGGAGATATTGCGCTTTAATGGAAGGTACTTATGTGTTTTCTTTCAGGTACAAGTAAAAAGGAGAAAAATATTAAAAGGAATGAAAAAGGATCAAATTTGGAGCAAAAATGAAAAAATGGTACTAAAGAGTTTTGGCGCCTAAGCGCCATATCCTGCGCTTAAGCGCTGGTGAAACAGAAGCGCCAAAGACAGTTATTTGACGGTTTAATTCATTTTGTCAAATTTTGAAGGGACAATTGAGACAGCTATTGGCTAAAGAGGGTGATTATGACCACTAGAAACAAAAATATGATTAAAAGACATGTGAAAGGAGGCATCCCTTGGAGAATACATCGAATTTGGACATATTTTGAAAAGTTACCAAGGCACCTCTTGGAAATTTATAAAAGAAGAAAGTTGAGACTTTTAGAACTGTGCTTGAAAAGGGGGAGTCCTGAGAGGTTCTTGAAGAAGTTTGTGTAGGAACAGTTTTATTAGCTCCTTGCAAGTTCCAGCTGGTTCTTCTTGCGTTGTTGCCTTAGCAGCTTTTTGGTTCCAACAGTTTCTTACACTTAGAGAAGAGATTCAAATGAACTTCAAGAGCTTGGTAGAGGATTTGAGATAAGTTTTAGGATTTGAGATAAGTTTTTTGAGGATTTGAGATAAGTTTTTTTCTTTGTTTTTAAATTACTTTTGGTTTTAATCGAGACTTCTTGTTGGTTTGACAATGGTTTCTACTTTTAAACTAAAATATGGCTTTGATTTTTCCATGGATTCTGAGTAGTTTTCTTTATCTTTCTCCTTAAAATGAAAAGTAATTAAAGTGTTGGATGAAGTTGTGGAGCGTATAAATGATTAGTGTTGGAAGAAGTTGTGATGATTTAATTCCATGCACTTCATTTACTTCTTGATCTGACTTATCTAGAAGTTAAATTTATTGTAAGAACATGTAAGAACTGGGCTGGTATTGTCTCAGTCATTGTCTCAGTCAACAATTAGAATGAATCACATGAAATTGTATGAATGAGAATGTAATTCATATGATTAAGTGCAAATAAATAGGAAAATAAGCTTTGAAGGGTACAGAGTTAGAGGACTTTAAAGTGACAGGTTAAACCCCAACTTGTTATATTGTTTAGGTTCTAATACAAGATGTTAGCCCTCAGGTGGAGGAAATTGAGGGAACTTTAGAGTGAGAGCTGGTATCTTCCCTACCTAGCTGGTCTTCAGAATTATTCAAACTTTAAATTAGTCAATGTTCTTTATAATATCTCTAGTAAGGGTAAAGAATAATATTGCTTCTATTTGCTGCAATACAATTTGCATACTTCCACAATAGAAATCCTATACTTATTGCTGATTCATGACAAGGAGAAAGATATTTTCATATTAAGTGTTTTTCTCTTACATAAACTCAAGTTATCTTTAGAAGTTTTTATTGTTTTGTCAAAATATCAAAAATACAAAAAAATTTTGATAAAGTAATTTTCTTTTTGAAATAGAAAGTTTGATATTTAAAAGTGCATATTGTGAACAATTCTTGTGGGTTCGATATTTGGGAATTAATTAAAATGTTATATATTACTTGATAATGATACTTATACTTACGTAGTATCCCAATATATATAAACTAAAAAGTTAAGTTCTTATTTTCTCCAGGATCATGTTTTTGATACTATTACAAAGTAAGAAAATATAAGTGAAAAATATAATCAAAGACATTATTATATTGTTGCATATAAACAGTCGGGTTCACATACCTATGTTAGAAAATCAGGCAATGAGTGTATGGGTGGATGACGTTGTGATGATTCTGGTTCTTCGGTGGCTAGAACATCTTTTTGCTTTCCTATGTATATAGTGTTAATTGGTTACATACATGTCGTTAGATGAAGCATATGAAAAAGGATTAGATTTGTGGAAACATAGCTTTGATCTTTTATTTCTCTCCCAATACCCTTTTAATCTAGCATTAGATATTCTTTTAGGGCACATTTTGGCAAGATCAAGCATGTTCGATTCATTATTGACAAGCTTTTTATTTTTCTTTTATTATCTCCTTGTCTGAGAACCTTTACCAATCAATATGTCTTCAATATCAAATGACAATTTCTTCATGGACTCCTTCATGCGCTGCTCAGCTTCTGAATTTCTCTTTGCTTTTTTGGTAAATTGATATGCAACTTTCTGCATGTGTGTTTTGAATATTAGGTTGCCTTTAATATCATTCAACGTTTGTGACTGCTGCAGATACTTGTACCCATAAATGTTATATACATCTCTTTTTGCATTCTCAGACCATCTCAATAGGAGATATTTATCGGGTATCTTCCTAATATGTAGAAAATTCAGAACTTGTAGAGAGTGTGCACATAGTAGTCCCATTATTTCAAACTTTCTGCAGCTACACTAAATATCCAAACTCAACCTGTCGAAATTAACTACCCAAACAGTGTCTGTCTTGTGATCATCCAAATTCTTAATGAAAAATTCAGTTTCAAAGTTTGGCGAGGCATGTAATTAAAGACCTCATAAACCATGTATAAACTCTTCCTCAAACATTGTGTACAACTTTCTTGAGTAAAATGCAGCTGCCTGTCTCAGTATTGGGCTGTTTTTCGCGATAGAATTAATCACAGATTGATCACACTTGATATCATCATCCTTTTCGTTACGCCTCAATTAATCACAGATTGATCACACTTGATATCATCATCCTTTTCGTTACGCCTCCATGTTCTCATGACATTTTCAATGCCCAAAAAAATAATATGTAATAAAACTAGTGGGCTTTGAGACACCGTGACAAATTTTATTTGTTGAATCACTTCTCTGGGTCGATAAAATTCTCATTCCAAATACATCCTTATTAAAGGTTGTAGACCACTTATGTTTAATCTTATACATCTCATATAACCACAAATTATCCTGTAGATTACCTGTCTCAATCATAACCTCCCATGTATCATCAAACTCCTCTTCAGACTCGCATTTGCTTAAACATTTATAAAAATAGTTCATTGTCTGTCTTATTCACTATCCCACAATGAATCTTTGTAGGCAATTTCTTGTATATGTGCCACTGACATAATCTATGTCATGTATTTGATAAAATCTCTACTATGGCTCTACACATTGTCTGATCTTGATCAGTGTAGATTGTTATTGGATGGTTATCACCCATGATACGAATAAAAGTTTTAAAAAGCCATTTAAATGAGTCCAACGTCTCCTCTGACAAGAATCTGACTCCAAAGAGAACATTCTGTCAATTGTGGTTAACACCATCAATAGGATCATAACATAAGTTGTATATTTATTTAATCTATAACTTGTATATAAAATAATGACATCTCTAAAGTAGTCATAATCAAGTCTGGAGGTCCCATCACTCCAAAAAAAACTCATCATCTTACCACTCTCATCAGTTTCAAAATCTCATTCAAACATGTTATCCTCAGCACGTATCCCTGCGAACTACTGCAATAAAACATTGTCATCACCATTTTCAATTCTATATCTCCTCTCTCTTTGAATGAAATTGAAAGCATCTGTCTTTGTACATTCCAGGTTCTCTGCACCCCCTGGCTAGAAAATTAAACGTGTCTTTAGGTCTTATCCCTGACCTTGTCATCGACCTAAGTACATTTGCATTGACTTCACTTATCTTTCTGTTGGAATACAATAGGTGTTTATCACCAGGGTTTGCTAACGAGTGGTTATGAGATTCAATGAATTTTTTGAGAGTCCAATTGCCTTCCTCGTCAACTGCGTATCAAATCATTGCAAGGCAACCACTTCTTTTGTATTTAACAGTTTCTGTGATCTTCAGCTCTTTCTTGAAATCTGCTTTTCCACACACGAAGTCCTTCGTCTGAATATTCCTGAAGTTAGGCCGAAACCTAACGTGCTCCTTACGAACACTAAATCCAATATGATGAGCATAAGCACAATATACTTCATAAGCTTCGTTCTCATTGTGGACAATCATTTGAAGTAATATATTTATTGTTTGCTCGGTATATGTATCTTTACTCTCACCCAACTGCAAAAAATAGAATAAAATGTTAAACTCAATAAACAGATCAAAAAATAAGCCATAGACACTCATATGTCTCTTTCATAATAAGGATTCATTAATTTTATTCACTATTTTTACAAAATCCTAATCTCTACAAACATATCTAAAAAAACATACAAATCCAAAAATACTGCTAGTTCATAAAAATAAGAAGACCATAACAGCAAATGCTATTATTATAACAATTGAAGCAATGTCTCCAAAAAAAAAACACAGAAAAAACAAATCCAAACACACCTCCACTTTAACGTCCACTTGTTCTTTCTCGATTGGATAACTCTCTTCTTCTCTTTCCGCTTCGTAGATAAAATGGAAGTTTGTGTTCCTGTAGTTCATCTTGAACTTCAATAGGTCCAAGTGCCACTGCAGTAGAAAATGGCATCCAAAAATAGAGAATATGGCCAATAAAATAGTAAACCCTAGCTGCTTAAATACCATATCCGCGCGTGCTCCAATTTTTAATCTAGTACATCGCAGTACCAATGCAACGGGCTTAATATTCTATTACATTGCAATTATATGAAGGGTATACTCTCGGTTCCATAAGGTTACATACGCGGCTCTGCTGTTACAATGGAGTTACATGAAGGGTACGCTAGACTGTTCCGCGGCGACGAAGTTACAAGGAAGTTTCATTCAGGTTACACGTGCGGTACTGCTGGAAGGTTACAACCGGGTTACAATGAGTTTACATGGGCATTATTGGAGGCTGATCGCGGGAGGTATAACATGGGTACAACAAGGTTACAACCAAGTTACAGTAGCAGGTCGGTTCGATAGGTCACGCGCGACAAAAAGGCTATTTATTTTCATGTGGGGCCGCCGATGCAAACGCGGCTTCCTCTTATTGGCTATCGTAAGCAGCGTTGTGTACGTCTTACGTACACAAATTTTTTCCCATTTTGATGGCTTATCAAAAAATTCAGTTATATTTTTACATTTAACGTACTCCATGGGTCGAACCTCTTGGTCGATACGGAGCTGCATTTTATGATAAGCTGTTTATCCTGAAACACACAAGCTGCCCTAAACACACTCATAATCTGTTGATAAGCAGATTATCCTGACAAATTGACAATCTGCAGATTATCAGGATAAGCTGACTTCTTGTTTGGGGGAGCTTATTCAGAATAGCTTATTAGCAGTAGTTGCTGGATAAATGACCATCCTGTCCTTATATAGTGATGTTGTTTGTGACAGACCTGTATGAACACCGAAGTAGATAAAACAGAAGCCGCAAACCATTACAAATTAGTTCAAAAAGATAACATGTAGTGCTTACACTCTTGTGAGTATCAAAAGAGATGAAATAAAGATAAATACAATTACAATTACAATTAAAAATATTAGAATGTTTAATTTAAAAATCTGATGATGTCAGTTCTCATCTGCACCGTCATCTTGGGAAACCATTGTACCCTAGTCACTGTTGGTAGTGCAATATGTCGGGCTGTCGGCTCAACGGAAGAAACCGCAATGAGCTGAAACTCCACTGCGACAATTGTAGAACTATCTCTCGCTAACAGAGCCGGTAGTCCACAGTAACACATAACAACTCTGTAGGTCTCTGAAATCCTAGAGCTCATGTTGTTATAGCTGAAAAAAAAAGAAAGTCAAATGTCATATCAAAAAATTAAATTTTATTTATAGCAAAAATATTATTCTAATATATTTGAAAGTTTAAAATAAACAAACAAAATGCTAATGAAAATCATAAAGTCTAAATTAACAAGAGAACAAAGTGCATAAAAAAATGAACTCATAGTATAATAAATAAATAAGACTTGGTAGATTAGCCATCACAGATAACATCTGCGATAGACTTCCTCAAAGCAACCATCTCAACCACACATTCACTGTCTTAAATTTCAAATTCATTTGTGTCAATCTCATCCTCAGATAATGTAGCCCCAACTAAAAATTCTGAAGGTTTTTCAGGGACATCTCCATGAATCAACGACATCAATTACAATTGAAAATAAGTAATTCCATTCTTAATGAAATGACACATTGGAGTAAGCTTAGCAATACATAATGCAAAACAAGAATATTTTCAGCATTTATGACCAATTTTCCATTCATCTTCTTTGCCTAAAGATTCCAATAAAAAAACATGTTGCATAACCTTAAGGAGCCATGCATTTATGACCAATTGTTCTTAACACCAAGTAAATGCGTTATATTAATAATAAATGCATATTCTAGGATTTTTGTGGATGCAGAAGATGATATTATGCTACATTTAAAATTGAAATGATGCTCTTGATATTGTTAAGATGTCATCACTGAAATACTTACACATTGAAAACTTGAGATTCCCTAAAGAATTCTAGGGAATTCTTTTTAGGTTAGTGGAGGTTGACCCATGCAAATGTACCTCAAGATACTACAAATTAAACCCAGCTAAAATCTATGTTAATAGAAGTCATTGAACACATCACACAAAATTAATTAAATGCCTCCATCATAATCAAATTTGTTGAATGGTGCCTTTTTCATGAAATGTTCTTTGTTGAAGCATTGAGAGTCTCAACAATACCATTAAAGCACTATCAAGATTGATTTGAACAAACACAACAAGCCATTTTAGCCACATACATTCCACCATGAACTCTCGGTGTCGACACTTGAATGCATAAGAAATAAGGGGTAACTTCATAACCCAAATACCACACAATTTTTATGTACTAACCTACCTTCATATGCATTGGAATAAAGTCGTTTGCATATCAACAAAAATAGATATAAGACAATTCCTATGTTTCTCGTCTTTATTAGAAAGCAAGTGCAACACTAACCAATGCATTCCAAGATAATCCAACAAAATCATTAGCAAGAAAATCCTACTTCTATCATCAACTGAAATTTACCAAAATTTGGGATAGAAAAAACATATCAGAAATGATAAATCAAACCAAAACAGTCAAAAAAACTTGCATAACAGAGCAAAACATCAGATCTCATTTGAGTAAACAGGAGCATACAAGCAAGTTGATCTTTGCAAGGGTAAAGATCGAGGAGGGAGAGGGCGTGGGAGAGGGCGAGGGAGAGTAGAGAAGGGCACGCAAGAAAAATTTTCCCTAAACGTGAGTCGCGGACGCCGGTGCGGGGGTAGGGGCGCTTCGAACACCTATTAACAAATAGCGACGAATGTATCGAAGCGGCACCAAACCGCGAAGCAAACAAAGTTTCCAAACACAACAACAGCATTATCAAAACGCCAGCGCACCCAATAAGCTGCCCCAAACATGCCCTAAGTGTGCTTAATCTGCAGGCCCGCACCGCGTTTTGAGAATGATGTTTATTAATTGTTTAATATACATGGTCGTTGACAACGACTTTTTATATGCTTAAAATATAAGATAAATATGAACGTAATAAATATTCAATAATTATAAAGTCACACTTATCAACGCAAGTATACGTATTCGCTCAAGTAATATAGGGCTCTAATGGAGTCCTAGATATCGATCCCACAAAGATTGGTTTAGAACTGCGAATTAAGATTTTAGAAAAGCAATACTTTAATCACAACAATGAAGTTCAATTTGCTTATCTGTCACTAATAGGCAATTGAAATAAATATGTAATTTTAATAACTATTAAATAATTAATGATACTAATGAGAGTTTAATTGTCATATTCAATATATAAGAAAACATCTTTCTCCTTGTCAAAAAATTATAGAAAGTGAATTAGTTCAATTTATATTGTGCCAAATAGGAGCATACCTATTCTTTACCCTTTGGTCCAGGCATAAAGAACATTGACTAATCCTACACTTGTTTACTAAATTTGCGGCTAGGCTGGGAGGATATTGGCTCTCACTTCGGAGCTCCCACGTTCCCCTCACTTGAGGGCTAACATCTACACTTCAACACCTAAACAATAGGACCAAATTGAGGATTTTAGTCTGTCCCTCTAAAATCTCCAATTCTACGCCCGAGAATAATATTTCCCTATTTATTTGCACCCAACTTCCAAGGG
>NW_018230745.1:142208-144081 GCF_001263595.1 Phalaenopsis equestris | reverse complement strand
CGGCGGCCTCGAGGGCGCCGTCGGCGGACTTCTGAAGAATTTTGTCCTGTAGCCTTGGGAAAAACTCACCGTCGGCAGGGTCGAGGGCACCGTCGGCAGCTAGTTCAAATCTCCATATTTTGGTCATTTTCGCTCCAAATTCGCTCTTTTTTGCATCTTTTTGCTCCAATGACCTTAATTCATCTTTCCTAGAAAAAAAACATCAAAAATATCTTTCTTTAAAGTGCAATATCATTAAAAAAATAGGTTTGAAAATCTCAACATATTTTCCTTGGGTCAGTCGTGGGATCGGTCTTGTGGCCAGCGTTTGCTCACGACGTTTATTGTGCTGCCCTCGTCTCTCTCGCGTCTCCTACTCAAGCATCTCTTCTCTCTCGCAACCAAAATCATCAACGTCATGAACGAACCTTCACGATACATAGCTGGGATGACAACAAAGGGATCTCGTCAGCATCTCATTATTCCCAATTGATGGCCAAAAGACAAACAAAGGGATCCCGTTAGCATCTCATTATTCCCAACTGATGGCCAAAAGACCAACAAAGTGACCACCATGAGCTCACCATCTTCCCTTTTTCTGCCATTTTTTCTAGTCTTTTCATGCTCTTTACTCTCTTCTCTTTCTAAAAAAATGACAGCTCCTTCTCGCCCTAGAAAATGACCCACAAACATCGTAGGTTCGCTCGATAGTAGCTCATGTGCTTCATCTTCTTCTAAAGACGATGCAGAGGTGTTAGAGGAAGAGGGTTTATAAGATGTGGTTAATGACAAAGATGACAAAAAGGGGAGAAGCTATTGTTTATCTCATAATTTTTTTTAGGTTTGCAAGGAAGAGGGCCACTAGGCAGGATTCTAGGGGGACAATTACATCGACTGCCCTAGAAAGTCATGATTTCTTTGTAAAATGCTCGGTAAGCTGCCCTAATTTGAAGAAGAAAGCCACAACTTTTATGCAGTTGTATCAATGTTGACCTCATTTTTGGTTGATGATTAGTTTTTCCTCTTTAGTAGCCTAGGGTCTAGCCATGGGACTTTTCCTGTTGACTATTCCTATAAAACTAGACATAGCACTCTCACCATTAGAAATTCTACCCTCTTCTCCACTCAACTTGAAGTTCCACATATTGGTCCTAACCTCTAAACACTTAGTAGGTGGGGTCACTGTGGGGGAAACTCAAGATGAGTCACCCTTAGGATTGCTGGACCTTAGGGTTGACCTTGGGTGTTAGTCTGGAGCTAAGGCACTCATTACACTTATCTGTACCCACTATCACTCACAACCCTGAACTCAAATTTCTAGCCTAGATCCCTTGATCTTTTGGGATACTCATGTAGATGGTCTCCTAAACCTACTAGCCCTAGGGCTATGGTTTGGCTAAGACAACTATGTAGGGGACCCAAAATGGGGTTCTCATTGGTCCATGGCTTATTGGTGATGATTGGTACCTCAAATCTACCAAAATACCCATCTTGGCCTTTTACCCTGTCGGCACTATTTTTGGTATGGGGTTTGCCCGTAAGAAGCTGTCGGTCATCGAAATTGAAATCCCGTTGCCCGCTTCGGAAGGACGTTTTTTTTTTTTAATTTTGGTTTTGAAAAAAATGAAGTCAAACTGACCCCATAATTTTCATAGTTTAAATGAAAGAGCACTTTTCCTCAAATCCTGTATTTATCCCGAAGGATGAACACAAGAATTGAGGGTAAGGCTCGATCAAATAAACTAAAAAAAGTTATGACATCCATTTGGTCTGCGAAATCAATGTATTGGCCGACAAGTTCCCCTATTTAGTATAAGGAATTAAATAGGGTTTATATTATGCTGGGTTCGGGAAAAGCTTCCTATAAGGGCAAGCCCCTATAGTTAATTACATC
>NW_018230745.1:140374-141253 GCF_001263595.1 Phalaenopsis equestris | reverse complement strand
CGAGTCTTCTCGTTTTACCACCTGCAACTCAAAATGCATGTCAGAGTATTTTTGTATATAGAGCTGGAAAAGTAAAGTTTTGGAAATCTTCCTAACTCTATGTTGTATATTGGGTGTCCTTAAATTTTAAGGATAATATTATTAAGTAAAACATATTAAGTTTAAAAGATCCCTAAGGTATTTACCAGATTAAGAGTAGGGAGCAGGTCCATGCAACCTTCTTAATGTCTGGTAAAAGGTCTTGGGTTCATTTAAATTTTATTATGTTGCTTAATAATTCATCCTGAATATCCTGATGCTCAGTGAATATTGATGTCTTAATTATTCCCAAGAATAAGGTAAATGTCAAAATTATATGGGTGAAGACCCTTTAGGGGACAAATTTATGTTATTAAGAACACTTAGCCAACTTTAAGTCCTAATTGGACTTATGGTGTTTTAAAAGAGTTTGATTATGTTAATTTTTCTGAGCCTCTTTTAACAAGTGGATTTCAACTTAAATTCACCACTAAGTCCTTAAGACCTAAGTGAGTGTATTAAGTGTGTGTATTAATTTTGAAAAGATTTAAAACTTTAAGTGATCATTATCAAGATTATTTTAACATCCTTTTGATTATCAAACAAGGGTGTGAAATCATTGATTTCCAAAGTTATACCCCTAAATTCAAAAGTCATTTTATGCTAATGAAGTTTCCAAAATTTTGATAATTATGGGAATTATTCATTTATCTTGTAATTTGGCAAAGTGAAGTGGGTTTCTACCAATTAAGCCCATTTTTATTACAAATCATCAAATGAGTTAATTAATATAAAAAAATATCCATTTCCCATTTTGATTAAGCCTAAATGTTCATTAAGGCCAAAATATCCAAAATTACA
>NW_018230745.1:101361-126657 GCF_001263595.1 Phalaenopsis equestris | reverse complement strand
TTTCAAGCTGAGTAAAAAGAAGAGTTTTGAATTTCTAATGGTGGGGTACCTCTTCTAATTTTCTAAGACTAGTCAATAGGAAAGTCCTATGGCTAGACCTAGGCTACTAAAGAAGTTTTCTATACCTCAACCAAAAGTGAGGTCAACACCGAGTCAGCAAGCTACATGGACGATGGCGTCCAACCAGAGCGCGCCACGCATGCCTTCAGATCCGTCGTAGGTTGAGGTGGCACACACTATTTTAATAGATAAATAGGACTTTTTCCTATTTATTTAAATACCCCTAACTTAGAAAATCCATAACTTTGTGTAGAAAAATCACAAAAATAAAATAAAAATATTCTCTTGCTCATTAAACAGAGAAGAATAATGTGGAATAAATTTCAAGTCCATTTTATACATAAAATATTTTTAATTAATTAAATACTATTTGGAATCATTTGATTCTCCATGCATATTGACACATCATGTTGGCTTGAAATTTTGACATGTTGTAGTCTCTGTCAAGAGAAACACTCTGTGATTTTTCTAAAGTCAGATGAAGTTTCTATACAGAGATCCATATTTTTCAAGTTATTACACATTATTCCTTCAAAATAATCACGGAAATTAGCATATTGATTATAAAATCCTAAAAAAATTTTGGAAGGTCCACCATAGCTAGAGAAACCTTTAGAAATAATTTCATGGGTCAAGTTATTTAAAATGCACTTAAATTTTACAAATACTAAATCACTAAGATAATTAACTTTGAAAAAAATAAACATTTAAATGACTTGATTTTTGATCTCCACTGTGATTTATGATCCAGAGAACTCATCATAAAAGTTTCAAAATATTTTGAGTTCTTAATAACTTAAATTGATTTTTAAAGATAAATACCATTCCTAACACTTAAATGATTTTTTAAAAATCAAAATATAACTCAAAAAATTATGAAATTTAGTTTTTTTTGAGTTCTCTGCGATTAGGGATATTTTATAAAAGTTTTCTATACCTCAACCAAAAGTGAGGTCAACACCGAGTCAGCAAGCTACATGGACGATGGCGTCCAACCAGAGCGCGCCACGCATGCCTTCAGATCCGTCGTAGGTTGAGGTGGCACACACTATTTTAATAGATAAATAGGACTTTTTCCTATTTATTTAAATACCCCTAACTTAGAAAATCCATAACTTTGTGTAGAAAAATCACAAAAATAAAATAAAAATATTCTCTTGCTCATTAAACAGAGAAGAATAATGTGGAATAAATTTCAAGTCCATTTTATACATAAAATATTTTTAATTAATTAAATACTATTTGGAATCATTTGATTCTCCATGCATATTGACACATCATGTTGGCTTGAAATTTTGACATGTTGTAGTCTCTGTCAAGAGAAACACTCTGTGATTTTTCTAAAGTCAGATGAAGTTTCTATACAGAGATCCATATTTTTCAAGTTATTACACATTATTCCTTCAAAATAATCACGGAAATTAGCATATTGATTATAAAATCCTAAAAAAATTTTGGAAGGTCCACCATAGCTAGAGAAACCTTTAGAAATAATTTCATGGGTCAAGTTATTTAAAATGCACTTAAATTTTACAAATACTAAATCACTAAGATAATTAACTTTGAAAAAAATAAACATTTAAATGACTTGATTTTTGATCTCCACTGTGATTTATGATCCAGAGAACTCATCATAAAAGTTTCAAAATATTTTGAGTTCTTAATAACTTAAATTGATTTTTAAAGATAAATACCATTCCTAACACTTAAATGATTTTTTAAAAATCAAAATATAACTCAAAAAATTATGAAATTTAGTTTTTTTTGAGTTCTCTGCGATTAGGGATATTTTATAAAAAAAATAATATTTAAACTAAAAACTTAATTTTTGGCCTATTTTAAGTATTTAAATAATTAAAAATTCATAAAAATTATAAAAATAGTAAAACTCATGGAAATGTTTTAAATTATTTCCTAATCACTTAGAAACAATCGGAATATTTTTTCTGATTTTTTAAATCAAGATATTAAATTTCAAAGCTTAAAAATAATTTTTAAAAGGCTAAATTTTAAAAGGCTAAAAATAGAGGCTAAAAATAGGTTTTTCACTAAAATAATTCCAATAAATCAAGGAAAAATTAGAAAAATATAAAATTTGCTTCTCTGAATTCTCTGACCTTAGGGAGATTTTTCAAAAATACAAAACTTAATTTTCAGCACCTAAAATATTTTATTTTTATTAAATAGCTCAGAACTTAAAATAATTCTAATAAATCACAGAAAATTTAAAAAATTATGAAATTTGATCTAAAGGATTCTCTTGTCTAGGTCTACCTCCAGTGAAAATTTCAAAGGAATATAATTTACCTTGGTCAAGTTAGGAATTGTCTGGTCAAGTTAGGAATTGTTTGGAAAAACCTATTTTTGCATGAAAATAATTATATAAATGAAAGTAAATCTTGAAAAATCACATTTTCTCCTCTGATGTCTCAATTGACCCATGAATGAGGTAGGATAAAAATTTCAAAGTCATTTGAATTGAATTTGACAAATTATGAGGTGTTAGAGCCTTAGGGGCAAATGTGTAATTTTGGAAATTTAGCATGTATGTATGTATGTATATAAAATTTATATAAAATTTACATACATAATGCTCAACTTGTATGTATGTATGTATAAGCTTATGTGTTAGTTATGTAAATATATAAAATTTGAGCATTATGTATGTAAATTTTCTAATATAATTTATGTTAAAAAATACTGAAATAAAAACATTTTTTTTATGTCCCAAAAGGGTTAATTTGTAAGTTTTAGAACTTTTATTAAAGAATATATTTCCCTACCTTTTTTTTTTCTAAGTTTTCAATATTTTCAATTTTTTTTATATTATTCTGATGATTTTACTCCAACTCATTATATTAAAAAAAATTAATAAGTGAATTCATAAGCCAAATTAAAAGCACAAAGTTTAATTTGATTTGGAGCTCATAATCAATCAATTATTAAAGGTTAAGAGTTCTGATGCGTGATAGAGAATTCACGAGTGGTACAGTAATGAATTACGTCTTAGCATTGCACGAGAATTTAGTACGCACTCGGATAATAAAAATGATAAGTAGAGATACTAGAAATTTTTACGTGAGAAACCCAGAAAGGCTACACGTTCTTCAATGGACAATATCTATTTCACAATAGCTGGGAGAGATTGCATCTAAGATAGTTGTTGGAACTCTAATACACTATCTTCAAGGTGTGTTCATGCACGATGTATTGAACAACATACTGCTCCACAGGATGCTTCAATATTTCAAAATGCATGCTAGAATTATGCAATACACATTGTGAAACTTCAAAGGATTTCACTGCAAGGAGCAGGCGACGGTTGATAGTGGTCGCCGGTTGTTTGCGGTTGTAGGAGTGGGCGATGTTTGATAGAGTTCCGGTGGGTTTCTTTCTTTGGGGTCTCAAAAATCCCCCCCCCCCCCCAACACACACACAACAAAAAGGGGTGGAGCTCTATTTATATAATCTGAGAAGGTCTATCAACAAACAAGGAATATGGACCAATCCATCAAACGACTCAGAGAGATCCCCTTGATCGAACAATGTCAACCTCTAGAATTGATTGTTTGTGTTAGTATTGATTGACCTTAGGATTATTGGATTCAAATTGTCAAGACACGTGATTTGACTATAAAATGTTAGATCTAAAATTCATTTGATCTTTCAATTAGAGACCATAAACTTAAAAAAATGGTTTATTTTCTTGATATAGGTTTGATTTGACTCAGGTTGGACCAATTTTGTTGTCATTGTGTTCTTTTCGTTGTATCGTTGTCAAGTAATATAAAACTTTTTTATTAAACTCTGAATATCAAACCCGCAGGGAAAACTACAATATGCAACTACAAATCAGAAGAAATTAGCTAATGAATTCTACTTAGCAAAATCTTCTTACTCAAACTTTAGATGCTTTAATAGGAATGAAAGTTTGATTCTTTTAGTATTTTTTGATAATTGAAAATAAAGTAAACAACTAACTAAACTTAACTAGATAGTTGTAAAATGAAGTCAATATAAATAAAATATCTTTTTCCTTATCATGAATCAGTAATAAGTATAGGAATTCTGTTGTGGAAGTATTCAAATTGTGTTGTGCCAAATAGGAGCAATAATATTCTTTACCCTTAATAGAGTTGCTATAAAGAGGATTGACTAAGTTAAAGTTTGAATAGTCTTGAAGATGGGTTAGGTAAGAAAGATACTAGCTGTCACTCTAGAGTTCTCTCTTCTCCGTCCACCTGGGGGCTAACATCTGGTATCAAAACCTAAAACTATAAATCAAATTGGGGGTTTTAGCCTGTCACTCTAAATCCCTCTAATTCTATACCCTTTAAAGTTTATTTTCCTATTTATTTGCACTCAATCATATAAATTACATTCTCATCAATACAATTTCATGTGATTCTTACCATTTATTGACTGAGACAATACTATCTTGGATCTTACATGTTCTCACAACATGTATAAACATCTTAATTGGTCAAATCAAGAAGTAAATGAAGTACAAGGTTTATAATCATCACAAATTCTTCCAACATTAAAGATTAATACTTTACACAACTTTCATCCAATACTTAATCACTTATTATTTTGGAAAAAGATAAAGAAAACTACTCAAAATTCATGGAGAAAACCAACCACACTTAAGTTTGAAAGTAGAAGTCATGCAAACAAATAAGAAGTATAAATTAAAACTAAATGTAGTCATAAAGATAAAAACTTAGATAAAAATAAAGATAAAAACTTATCTCAAATCCTCTTCACCAAAGTCTTGAAGTTCCTTTGAATCTCTTCCTTCACTTACAATACAAACTACAACTTAAAATAAAAAGAAAAGTAGGCGGCAACAGTGGCAGCATAAGGGTATGATGGATGATGGCTTTGGGTGGATGGATGGATCTCTTCTTCTTCAAACCAAGTCTTCTTATACATTTTTCCAAAAGGTGTCTTGGTACTTCAAAAAGTGTACACATTCAATGAATCTTCTAGAAGTTGCCTCATTTCAAAAGCCAATTGAATGAATTTTTGTATCCATTAACTATTTGCCACATTTTCACCAAGGGTTGCTTCAAACACCTTTTAAAAAATTCTTCCAAATTCATTGAATAATCAAGTAACTACTTCTAGCACTTAAGCACGGGGTACGGGCGCTTAGGCACAACTCTCCCTGTTTCACTGGCGCGTAAGCGCCAGCATTGCGCGCTTAGGCGCCGCAGTTCAATTTCACACATCCTTCGTTTTTGCTCCAAATTTAATCTTGTTTCACTCCTCTCATCATTGTTAATCAATTTGATTGTACCTAAAAGAAAAAACACACAAATGTCTTTCATTAAAGTGTAATTTCTTAAAAATATGTATAAAAATGTGTACATAAAGACTATATTTTTAGGTGTATCAATTATCAGTCAACCTCCCCTCCTCTCCAATATTTTTTAGCGAGGCTAACTTTATCATCTAGAAATATCAAAATCCAGAAAACTTTCTTTTAATTATTATATTCTTTCTATATATATGTACGTGTGTGTGTGTGTGTGTGTGTTATATATATATATAAGGGATTCAAGGCTCAGTTGGCAGGGAGGTGCTTTTCTTTCCCACCGTCTTAAGCTCCACCCCTCTAATTTTTATTTTAATGTCATTTTACCGGCAGGTCGGATCCGGGACCATAAAGTAGGGCAGTGATACGACTTGAATTTACACAATTTTCTGGCATTAAATATCATGTTTCATATCTATTTTATTATGATACTATGATTGATAATTGTTTTTTTATTATTTTGTGCAAGATACAAGACTTAAGACACATGGAAAAGAAAAATGGATGAATTTGGAAGAAAAAGGACAAAAAATGGGTCTTCGCAAAAGTGGCCATCATTTGAGTGAACTGTCACACATTGCCATCTTCAAGAATAATTAGCAAGGTAACCATGAGAAATGAAGATTGTAGAGAATCTCAGAATGTAGAGAGCAATTCAAGGGACTCTAGAAGGTTCTACGAGATTCTATGAAAAACTAGAAAGAATGAGAATATTCCAAAAAATTTTGGAATGTTCCACATAATTCTAGAAAATATGCTGAACGAAGTAAGCTTCAAGAGAATCTAAAATACACTGGAAAGTTCTAGAATCATGTATATGTAAAGAATAATATAGAACTATCTAGAAATTAATGTATTCTAATGTAATCTAGAATGTTCCCTTAGTCTTGGACATGACTATAAATAAGAGTCCCTCTCCTCATTTATAACTATCCAAGGTTCCTAACATTCAAGTCCTGTAATCTCTCTTTCCTAGTGAAGTGTTTTCTCCAATACTTTTCCCTATTCTTCTTCCAACAGTGTTGCGTGCTTACAAGTCCAAGAGTTGTGAGGGTTAGGTTGATTTGAAAGAGTGCTAAAGTCGCGTAGGAGACATGGGATAAGTCAGTCCATGACAGTTGGTATATTAGCCTCGTTTCAAAGGTATGACAAAGAGCGTTAAAGAGCACGTAATATAATTTGAAGCCACTGATGTGGAATCATCTATCTCAACAAGGGTGAGGTCATCTAGAGCAACGAGATCCAACTGCTTCAAAACCACATGGGAGGTCCAAGGAGATCATGCGTGGCTTTGATTTGTGCCTTGCTTGGTTATAGGAGGCAATGAATGACATGGAGGCCCAGATAGAGGATCTTGGCCAAAATGTTGATGGACTCAAGGATGAGGACATCATAATCCATTCAACGATCAGAGGTATGATGATCCAACTTGAGGAATCCTTAAGGCATCAAATGACTAAGATGAGGGAGGATTTGATGGGGGAGCTCCAAAAAGTACGAAGATCCCATGAAGACAAGATGAGCAGCGTGTGTGATAGGTTGGAGGGAATGAGTGTAGACATCTCGCTATGCAAGAGGGCACTAGCGACACCTACCAACCATCACACCTTCAAAGCTAAGTGGATTGAAGTTCTAAAACCAAAGATTTTTGGAGGAGCTCACAATGCAAAGAAAGTAGATAACTTCTTATAGGGACTTGAAAAATATTTCAGAGCGATGAGGATTACGAGCGAAGAGGCAAAAATATGATTTGCAACCCTTTATCTCTCGGACATCACTATACTGTAGTGGAGAAGAAAAAGATGAGATATCAAGAAAGTTATGTGCCTCATATCCACCTTTCATGACTTTAAGAGAGAGCTAAAGAGACAGTTCTATCCCGAGAATGCGGAGGATGAGGTTAGAGCCCAATTGCGAAGGCTTATACAAGAATGATTGATGAAAAAATAAATTAGAAAGTTCACAATCTTGGTTCTTAAAATTTGTGACATGTCTAACAATAAAGTTTTTTTCAACTTCATGGATAAACTCCAACAGTGGTCAAAGACTGAGCTTAGGAGGTGCAAAGTGCATGATCTTGCCACTATCATTGAGGTCACCAAAAGCCTTGTTGATTACTTAAGAGAGTCCATAAAGTCAAAGGTTAAGAAGATTACATATGTCAAAGAGGGGAAAGACAAGAATCAACATAAGAAGAAGAGTCGTCACAAATTGACCTCACCTAAGGGGAAGTGTAATAACAAAATAAAACCACACAATAATTACTATCTTTGTTGGAGGACCTCATTGGGCAATGGGCAAGGGATTTCCCTTAGAAGAAGGCTCTGAACTCTCTCTTTGCAAGCCATCAAAAGGAAGAAGGTGGTGATATGGTAGCACAGATGGGATTTATACAACTGCTGAATGAGATGCAAGCTCTAGCAATGCCCCAAGCAAAGGGGTTACTCTTTGTGGAGACGGTAATAGGTGGGAAGACCACTAGAGCAATGGTAGATATGGGTGCTTCCCATAATTTCATCTCCTCCGAGGAAGCAAAGAGATTGGGTTTGAAGATGACTGAAGGAGGAGGCTCCATCAGAGTAGTCAATTTAACAATAAGGCCACTCCATTATATAATTAGGAGAGTAAATACCATTATTGGGGCATGGTCAGGTGCCTTAGATTTCTCTATCATTATGTCGAATGATTTTAAAGTTGTTCTAGGGATGAACTTCTTGGATCAAGCAAGAGCATTCTCGATGCCCTTTGCCAATATCATGTGCATCATGAAAGGGAATCAAGCTTGCTTAGTACCGATAACAAGAGCTCACAAGCAGGAAGTCAAAGTGCTTTCGACCATCCAATTCAAAGAGGACATTTCAAAAGAAAAGGGGAGTTACTTGGCTGTTCTTCACAAAGAAGCAAAACCCCAACAAGGCATGCCAAGGGAAGTGGTGGAGGTTCTTAAAAAACTACCTCAAAGAAGGGAGAAAAATCATCCATTTAGGCTGGAGTCAAGGACTAAGCCGACCGCCATGAAGTTTCATTACATGGCAACCCTCCTCCATAACATTAAGGAAAACCTAATTTGCTAAGAGCAAATAAAGGAATCTAATCCTAGTGCCAAGAAGAAGCCGCAATGAGGGCATTGTGAGCTTAAGTGAGGGAGAGCGTCACACTTGTCGGCCGCCAAATTTGTTTGGGAATAATTTAGATTTAATTAAATATATAGATAAATTAGATTTTAGAAAAGTAATATTTTTATTTTGAAAAATAATATTTTATTTTTTGAAAATATGAGATCGAACCGATCTCGTATATGTGATAGTTTAAATAAACGAGTGCGACACTTCAGGTGATGTACCTATCATGGGGAATAAACATATTACTTGATAGTGAAACTCAATTAAATAAACAATAGAATTTATGACATTTATTTTGATCTACGAAACCTTTTATGTTGACTGAAAAGTTCATCTATTTAATACAGAAGTTTAAATAGGATTTATATTAAGTTGGGTTTCAAAGTTCCCTATAAAAGAAAACCCCTATAGTTAATTACATCTTAAGTGACCGAAGTCGCTTAGGAATACTCTCAATTCAGATTTGTTGTTTTTTTCCTTCAAGAATTTCAAACTTTAATTTTTCAAGATTGGATATTGAAAATTCAAATGGGAATGGATCAAGTAGGAACAATTATTTTCATGAATCCAAAAGAATGAAAGGTAGGAGATGCCACTGATCCAAGGGGAACCTCGATGACTTCTCAAGCTATCATACTATTTGGCTTCAATTTTAAGAAAGTGTTACTTGATGTTTCATCATGCTATTTTTATTATTTAGGGCTTACACTTGCACGAATCAGTCATACAAATAGCCTGAAAGATAGGAGGGTTTATATCGTAATGAACGACAACCTCGAAGCCTAAAGTCAATTAGGGCTTAAATTGCACAACATGAGTGTACGAAGGCCTACAGATGAGTTGAGAATTTATGCAATACTAGACGAGCTACCTCAAAATCCTATGGCTTGTTATTTAATTCAAGGAAAATTTTGCTGTTGTAGATTCGATTTTGCTCTCTCAAAGTTGTTCTTCTATGCATCATTTTCATGTTCATCAAAGTGACAGCTTTCAGGTTTAAGGTTTAAGGTTTTATAGTTTTTGTGTCAAGTTTTGTTATCATTTAAGTGTTATGCAGAGGGGGGAGGGTTAAAGTTGATTTTAGCAACATCGTTTAGGATCCCATGGTTCCTGCATTCTGGTACCACAATTTTCTTTTGAATTTATTTAGTCTAAATGAATTATTAAACTCATTTAAACTGAGGAGATCTCATTAGCAACTATAGGTTATCTCATCCAATGGATTCCCGTAAACTCAAAAGGACGTATTATGTTGTTTGTTGTTTTTAAAAGTCTTTCAGTTTAATTTTAATTTTGAAAATTGTTGTTTTGAATTTTGAAAAGTATTCTAATCAAGCATGCATAATACATTAAAGCAATAGTAAATTGTAGAAGTAAAAGGACAATAAATAAACTGTAAATGTGCACCTGTCATCTTTTCTATGCTCCCGCAAAAATGCTATCATTCATAATCATGTATATATTGTAAAGTAAGAACAAGCACTACATGAACAAGTAGTATTGAGGCTTTAATAGTTTAAGTTCAAAAGAGACCACAATTCATAACTTGACGAGTCCCTAAAGGTTTTAAAGGATGTTTTTCTTGAACAAAGCATAATAAGTTTAATTGTTCTTCAAATTATCCAAAAAATTATAAAATTGTTTCGAGGATAGCCCTAAACAACTTTTAAGAATCCTTTAAACTGTTTTGAGTTTATTAGAACTTATTATGTTGTTGAGCCGATCACCCCGAAGTTCATTAGGTTTAAGTTGTGCTCAATTATATACCTCAATTAATCCATGAGAGAGGGGATAAACAAGTCTGAGCTTATCGTGCTTAAAGGGGATTAATTATGGTTTATCTTCCAACTAATCCTTGAGTTTCTTTAGATTAAACTTAGCTCGCTACAAAACCCAAAAGACACTAAGGGTAAATGTGTATTTTAGAAAAAGCTTGTACTAAGGAAAAGTTTGATTCTTATTAGAAGCTCAACCTATAACACAACCGTTTTTTTGGGACTCTAGATTAGTGGATTTTCAACTTTCCAATTCATATCTCAAACATTTAGATCATTCAGGTTATCTTTTTCTTCTAAAGTTCAACAATTTGAATAATTATAGTTATACCCCTCTTTTCTAAAAAGTGGAGGTTAACTGGTTTCTACCTCTTGCCATCATGTTTCAATCACCTTAGAATGTTTCTTATGATCAAAATATTACCCTTTAAGCTTTTAACTCATCCCAAATTTTAATTAGGGGTGAAAAGGTGGAAATTACAATTTTGCCCCTAAGGCTCTTATCTTCACAAATATTTCAAATTAATTTATATGGACTTGAAAGTTTGTTGACCTATCTCTCATGGGTTAATTGAAATACGAGAGAAGAAATAATATTTTTCATATTTTTATTTTAATTTTTATATCTATTTTAATAAAAAAATGGGAATTTCTAAAGTTAATTCATTTAATTAACTAAGGTAAAACTTCTATCCTTAGGAAAATTATTAAACATTCATCTAGGTTAGAGGACCACTTAGACCAAATTTCATAAATTTTTAAATTATACTTAAATATTTATAATTACTAGTTTATTTTGGTGGTTAATTAAATATAAAATACAATTTTATTTTAGAAAATCAATTATATATTTTTCATTGATCTCTTGGAACTCATATAAATTTATGTCATATTTCTCTGATATTTATTTTATTTTTTATAATTATTTTAATGAAAACATTAGGAAAAATACATTTTAGACATTTAAAAATACAAACCTATATTTAAGAAATTAGGAAAAATCTTCTAATTAATCCCAAGTGTTCAAGAAATAATTTAAGACATTTTGGTGCATTTTTGTATTTTTGTGATTTTTTTAAATTTCTAATTATTTTTAAATGGGGAAAATAACCCAAAAATGGATTTTCTACTTTAATGTTAATTTTATTTTTTTTTGTATGCCCCGGATCAAAATGAACACTCCAAACCACTTTTTAAAATTTTTTGAGTTATATTTTAATTATTATAATTATTTTAGAGTCAAAATCTCATTTACCTTGAAAAATAGACTTTGATGGTCTAATCAATTCATAATAACTTTAAATTTTTATAGAGGCTTTTCATAACCATTATTTATAGTGTGGATCAATTTTTATAATGTTTTAGATTACATTTTATTTATTTGGATTTTTATGGGTTCTAAGGTCTTAAATTAGGAAGTTACATTTTAAAAATATTTAAACTTTGGTTTTATTTTTTAAGTTCCTCTGACCACATTGAACCTATCAAAACCAACCTCATTATTTTTTTTTTATTTTTTTAATTTATATTATTATTTAAAGCAAAAATAGTGACTTAATTTTGGAATATGGTTTAATATGTTAGGGGTGTTATCTGACTTTGAAAAAATCATGGAATAGTCCTAATCACAAAGAGAAAAATACCTCCAAATTTGATATTATGATGATTAATATTTAATTATTTATGATTCAATTAAGTTTTAGAGTATTTAATTAATTAAAAAATAAATATAAGGAAAATAATTTTTATTTTTTGCCCACATGATTCTCCTCTCTTCACTGAGCACATGGGCATTTTATTTTATTTTTATGATTAACTACTTTGAAGTTTCTGAATTATTTAAATCATTAAATAGCTAATTTCCTACTTATCCGAGTCAGAGTTGACTAGATCATTGTATCTGTCGAAGACCACACGTCACATTTTTATTCGACACTGCCATCCATGTCAGTCGCCATGGATCCCGCCTTTACCGCTTCATCTCCTCATTCGACGCTATCTGGTCCATCCGTCCGATATATGCGTGATCGGAAGGCTCGTGATCATCGTCACTAAATGACCTAACCCGTAAACCGTTCATTTTCTAAACCTAAGATATCTTTTGATACTCAACCAAATCGCATGAGGTTTGATCCTATAGCTTCATCTAGTCGAGACAAACACATCTATATGGTTAAAAGCAAATGAAAAAAACATTCTTTTCATGATTGGTGAAACCAATTCCAAAATTAGGGTTAGTGATCTATACCTTAGCTCAAGAGGCGAGGCCTCGAGTGGGTGCTTACAGAAGCTTTAGTATAGCCCAATGAAGGTCCTTGAGGTGCTGGATTAATCTGGGATTGATTTTGTGTATGAGTTCAACCAGAAGGTAGCTCAGCCTTGATCTAGGTATGGTGTAGAGGGATTTAGGGATAGGGCTTTTAATGGGGGACTTCCTCTCTTGCTCTAATGAAACTTAAAAGTTAATCAAATTGTGAAATTGATTAAGTTATAGGTATGATAATGAAAAGCCCTGGGTTTCAGGTTTGAAATTAGGCCTGGAGAGTGAGAATGAGGGATGAAAATAGTAGGGATGAGCTTCTCTTGGTTGCTAGGAGGTCTGGAGAAATTTTGGCAGAGTTCGACTAAGATCTCTTTTTCATTTTTAGCCATGGGTGGTCTCTTATTTATAGAGGAGGCCATGGCTGCATCAGGGCAAGCCATGGTGGTAAGAGAGCCACTTAGGTGGAGGGAAGAAGAGCTTTGATAGCCAATGGCAGTGAACCAGCATAGGGAGTCCCAATTTTGGTTTTATGTTTTGGGGAGGCTCTCAGGCTTGGTGTTTTCGGGCGGCTGGGTGGCCGGCCGGCTAGGGTCAGGTCACCTCCACATTGAGGAAGGTTAGAGAGGCTGAGAGGTCAAGTTAATTTGGTTCCAAGGTGGCTCCAAGTTGAAGATCCAAGGGAGAAATGAGGTTTGGGTTAGGTTGTCTAGGCTTGGGTTCAACCCCTTTGTCCAAGGGCAAGGTCTGATCCCAAAGTGGATAGGGTTGATTCTAAGATCCTTGAGTAGTTTTTGGTGAAATTGAATGGTTGGTTTGGGCATGAAATGAAGGTTTAAAAATTGCATGAAAGGGGTAAGTCCAAGAGGAGGAAGAGGAAGTGATCACCTCCACTTGCTAAATTTGGAAAACTTTGACTTTAAGATATCCATGGATGACTCCAAAGACATGTCATTCTATGTATGGGGTCATGAGAAGGTTTCATGCAAAAGGAATTTTGGATTTTATGATTTTTAAATATAAAAAGTCAATATGCCCAATTTAGATAAAATTTCGTGTATGTGCATGGTATGCTTCATATGATGTCATGATGGGATGATTTTAAATTAAAATGAGATAATGAGAAGGAGTTTTTGTCATGTGAGCTTGAATTGAGCCTTTCAAAATTGTGAAATGGGCTTTTAAATTTGCATAAGGGCAAGGCTTTTAAAAATGTGCATGATAAACTTAAATTGAAATTGATCATGAGCTAGTCAAATTGGGTTTGGGTTTAATCTTAATTGGGCTTGAAGTTTGAAATTGGGTAGGTTAGGAGTGAATTGGGTGAAAATTGAGGTCAATTTGATCAATTAAGTGCAAGTTGGGGTTTTGGACCTTTAGAGGCAATTTGAGAAATTTGGACAATTTTAGTGGATTTGGGCACAATTAGAGGCATAGGTGGTTCAAATTTATTTTGGTGATATTTGGGGTGAATTTGGATATTTTAAGGATTTTTGGAATATTAAGGGTATTTTGGTAATTTTGCTAATTTAGGGGTATTTTAGAAATTTTGGGAAATTGTGGTGTTTTGGTCAATTTGGATAGTCTGAGGTGGTTTGTCATGACTTTTGGAGAGAATTTGAGGATTTGGGCCTCTTTTGAAACTTTAGGGTTATAGGGGCATTTTTGTAATTTTAGGAAAGTTAGGGTCTAGAAGGCCAAAATTGGGTGTTTAGGTGGATTTGAAGGCTATTGGATATGCCAATCACAAGGTTACATTTCTTGGAGCCATGGGACCAGAGGGGAAGCTCATTTTGGATCCTTCATGTGTGGGTCCTAGTTACCCTAGCCAAAGGGCTAAGAGCATGGAGACCACCCACATTTCCAAAATAGCGAAGGGAAATAGGTTCAATGAGTGTAATTTTAGGGTTTTAGGACAAGTGGAAAATTGTGATGTGCTAGAGTGTGTGAGAGACCAAACCTTAGCCACCTAGAGTTGCCCTAAGTTGAACAGTCCTATGGGGACTCATCCTTGAATCCTCACATGTTGGTCTCAACCTTCCAAGTGCTGGAGGCTCATGACCATCTATGTGGGTTTCAAAGAGAGCAAGGAAGTGTTTTGAATTTCTATGTAAGTGGTTTCCATCTCTAGTCTTCTAAGATAGTCAAAAGGAAAGTCCTATGGTTAGGTCCTAAGTACAAAAGGAAAGAAAGACCATACCAAAATTTAGGTCAACAAGGTGTTGTTCAATTATAGCTTTTTGCCAATAATCTTTATGGGCCGACCCTATCTAGACCTCGTTAGGAGCGTTAATATTGATGCTTCTTTCAACAAGAACCCTGTTAATTGAAGATCAAGACAGGGTAAAGGTAGAATAGTCAGTTTTTAATGGTTTTGTAAAAAATAGATGTTATTCAAAATAAAATTTCATGATTGAATAGATTAAATTTTGAACAAGGTAATTTAATCCAATCCAGGATAATAGAAGGTTCCATTTGTGGATCAAAATCCACGGACTACTTTAACTACTTCATAGCCCTATTCTCACTCCTGATCACCCATCTCACAAACAATTGTTGACCACAATTTTGGTGAGGTCTTTCCTTCCTCTTAGTGCTTAGGATTTAACCATATGACTTTCCTTTTGACTATCCTAACAGATTAGAGATGAAAGTTACATACATAGAAATTCAAACCACTGCCTTGCTCTCTTTGGAACCCACATGTATGATCATGAACCTCCAGCACTTAGACGGTTGAGACCATTATGTCAGGATTCAAGGATGAGCCCCCATAAAACTGTTGAACTTAGGGCAACCCTGGGTGGATAGGGTTTGGTATTTCACACACTCAAGCACATCATAATTCTTCATTTGTCCCAAAACCTTGAAACCTACACTCAAACCTTTTCAATTTTCTCTTTTGGAAACTCAAATGAATGGTCCCAAGCCTATGGCTTGTTGGTTGAGATGGCTAGGACCAACATGTGAATGTTCATAAAGGAGTTGTCATTTGGCAAGGTTTGGTCTAAAGGTGGTTAAGTGTGGTCGGGTCCAAAGACAAAATATCACTAAGCCCTAAACCCACCTAAAATACCCAATTTTGCTAAAATTTACCAAAGTTACCAAAATGCCCTTAGAGCCCTAAATTTCAAAAAGTGGCCCAAATCCTCAAATATTCTCCAAAAATCATGTCAAACCATTTCAAACAACCCAAATTGATCAAGACACCACAATTTCCACAAAATTCCCAAAATACCCCTAAATTTGCAAAATTATCAAAATACACCTCATATTACGATAATTCCCAAAACCTCTCAAATAATTCCAAACCTCCCCTAAACCAATCCCAACCACCAAATGGGCTCAGTTTGACCAAATCGACCAATTTTGACCAAAATCTCAATTTTGCCCCTAAATTCCCAAAAAACTCCAAAATTACTTAAAAAATTCTTAAAGTCCCCAAATTCACTCTAAATGTCCCAAAAATCAATTTGAATCACCCAATGTCTTCAATTATGCCCAAATCCACCAAAATTGCCAAAATTTCCCAGATTGGTGCATGAAGAAAGATTTGGGTAAATGGAGGTGACCACTCCCACTCCCTCTTTCACTCGGACTTTCTTTCTTCATGCAACAATTAAACCTTTGCCTCATGACCAAGTGTTGACCTCACTTTTAGTTGATGTTTAGTTTTCCCTCTTTAGTAGCCTAAAGCTAAGGTATAGCCATAGGACTTTCCTATTGACTATTCCTAGAAAACTAGAAAAGGAGCCTCACCATTAGAAACTCTAAACTTCTCTTTGCTCAAATTAAAGCCCTACATATTGATCTTAACCTCTAGCACTTAGTAGGTGGGGTCACTATAGAGGAGCTCAAGGAGAGTTCCCATAGGGCTATCTGACCTTAGGGTAGACTCTGGGTGTTGGTCTGGAGCTAGTTCACTCACCACACTCACTATCACCCACAATCACTCACAATCCTAAAGCCCAAAATTGTTAACTTTGATCCATTCATCCTTTGTGAGACTCATGTAGATGGTCCCATAGACCCATTGGCCCTAGGCTAGGGATTGGCTAAGACCACTACATAGATGACCCAAATGAGGATCTCATTGTTCCATTGCTCATATATGGTGGCTGCTACCCCAATTCTACCAAAATGTCCAAATTTGCCTTTTGCCCCTAAATCCGCCCAAATTACCTAAATGTCCTTGAAACCCTAAATTTGGTCAAAATCCTCAATTTCACCCAAAATACCCAAATTTGTTCAAAAATTATTTCAAACCATTTCAAAATACCCAATATGCCCAAATCCACCCAAACACCCAAAAATTCCAAAACCACCCAAAAATTCCAAAATTACCAAAATACCCAAAAAATTGCCAAAATTACAAAAATACCCTTGGCACCCCAAACTTTTCCAAAATCACTCTAAATGTCTCCAAAACCAATTTTGACCATCCAATTTGACACAATTTTGCCAAGTTGACCATTTTGACCAAAACTCCCAAATTGCCTATAAAGGCTCAATTTCCCCAAATTCACCTCAAATGTCCATCAATATGAGCCCAATTCCCCTAAATTTCAATTTTAAACTCAAATTCATCTTTCACATAACCAATATAAACCAAATCTATGCCTAATTAGCCCATGCTTTGAGCTCAATTTTGATCTAAGTCAAACCCCCAATTTTGGTCCTATGACCTAATCTCACCTAATTGAACGCCATAGCCTACTTAATTTGCCACAATTTGAATCCTAAACTCTTCATAACAATCCTACACATCAAATTTGACCCTAAATTGACCTTGTTAAGGCCTCAATTGCACTCAATTTTGACTCAAACCCAAAAAATCTCCAAATTTGCCCCAAATTGCCTATGTCTCCAAATTCCACCAAATTGAATGCCCTAATCCCAAAATTGACACCCAAGTTATGTTAAAAACTCTTCATGACATTCTTATGGACCACTCCAAACCATCAATTTGGACTTAGACCAACCTTAGCCCAACTTAGACCCAAACCTAGTCCAACATGCCCAATTGACCAAAATCCCAAAATTCTTCAAATTGAGCTTCCAATTGAACTCAAAATCATTCCAATCCATCACAAAAAATCTTCATGACAATCATTTAGACAATGTTGTTAATCAATTGAGCTCAAAGTCATGTCTAGCCTAACCCAAACCCAACTTTTAGCCATTTGGACCCAAATTGAACCCATACACCAAAATTGACTTAGTCATGCCTAAGCCACCAAATTGATGACACCACAGCCACCAAGTGCACCCTATGTTAGCCCCCCCTAAATTAGCCAAAATGAGCTATAGACCAATGGTCCCTTGATTTAAGGGATTTCATTCCATACTTGGCCTAAATTTGAAATATCTCCTTCATCATTGCTTACCCTTGGGAGTTAACCATTAAGCACCCCCTGAACTCCCTGAGCCAAGAAGTGACTGAACCCTGGCCAGCCACCTCCTCAGCCACCGGAAACAGCCAGCCCAACGGAACCCCAAGTGCCCAAAAGCTAAAATTGAACCTCCCTGACTTGGCTCATTCCCATTGGCCATTAGAGCTTTTCTTCCCTCCACCTTAGCAAGCTTTAGCACCCCGCTCCAAGCCTTGAGCTCCACCAGACAACCATAGATTTAAATGAAGCTCTCCACAGCCAAAGAGGAGAGTGTTTGGAACCTTAAGGAAACTCTGCAAAAATCTCATCAGAGCTTCTCCAAACTATCCTAAGTGCAATCCCCTTGCTCTCAGCCATTGATAACAACCCCACAGAGCCAATTTCTTCACTGAAGTTTGCCCTAAAACCAGGATAGATCTCTACACACCTCCACAGTGAACTAAAATCCAATTAATTGTAAACACACCATCCCCACACTGAAACAAGCTGATTCCCCACAAAAGTCCCCTCTCAAACAACCTCTAACCTAGCTCTAGACCAACACCTGGAAACCACTTTGATAAAATTCATTCCTATACCATTTACCAACGCTTGGGATTTCATCCAAAGGTTTTTTTGGTCCAATCGAGGCTACCACAACCATCTGATTGAGGCCTCCCCTCTCAGACAAAGGTATTGAACTTCAACCATAAACCGAGCTTGTTTTGACTCTCCATACGTATTTATTGTATTTCATATCGTATAAACCGTATAGATGTGTTTGTATTGAGTAGATGAAGGTTTAAAAATAAACTCCATGAGATTTGGTTGAGTCTAGCTCAAAATATTAAGATTTTAGTGTGAACGACTCACGGGTTAGGTCACTAGAGAACGACAACGGAGAGCCGTTCGATTGCATGTGTATCTAACAGACATATGAGATCAAGCCAAACAGACTCTCGGTGCATAAAGCACATTTTGCATGGAGGCTACGTGGTTGGCGGCATCAAATCGAGGGGTGACGCGTGGAGCCTTTGAAGTGAACGAGGTTTAGGTGGCGCCGTGTAGATAAGTAGAAAAATATGGGATTTTTGAATTATTTTAAATGCCTAAACTTCAAAAATTCATATCTTTCTCTAAAAAAATCATAAAAATAAAATAAAAATATCCTCTTGCTTAGTGAATAGAGGAGAATAATGTGGACTAAAAATAAAAATTATTTCTTAACTCCATGATTTTTAATTAATTAAATACTATCTGTGGTATTTTAATTCTCCATGATTAAATATTGCTTCTCTGTGGTATTTTAATTCTCCATGATTAAATATTGCTCACCATGGCTTGAAATTTTGAGGGTTCATTCCCCATCATAGTGGCCATGTCTTCAATTTTTTTCAAGGTCAAAGGGCATCTCTATGCTTCTAGCCCTAAATTTTAAGCTAAAGTGGCCAATTTGGCTTATTTTAATTATATAAATCAAAAAATCACATGGAAAATTATTGTAATAATTTTGGTAGGTTTCTTATAGTTAGAGAAGTCTAGGAAAAATGTCATGATGTTTTGAGATATCTTGTGAATTTCTATAATTAATTAAATGTAAATATATTGTATTAATTCATGTAATTTAAGTACTTATAAAAAACTAACAAAATCAATCCCACACTGTTCATAAAAATCATTTTTATTCACTATAAAAATTTGAAAATTATTTGATTAAGTTCAAGTACTAAAATAGATTTTTTAAGGAAACATTGTATTTTTGTACAAAAAATAATTATATTAAATTAAATATGTTTAAAAAAATTATGAAAGTTGTTTTTTCTGAGTTTCTTGTGATTAAGGGCATTTTATAAAAATAAAACCCTTTTTTATGAAAATATTTCATTTTTCAAATATATTTTGAATTAAAAATAATTAAAATATTCAAAATTTTTAAAAACATAAAAAATGGTTCAAAATGAGTTGGAATATCCCCTGATCACTTAGAAATCATTAGGACATTTTTCCTAATTTTTCTAAGTTAAAAATAAATTTTAAAGGCTTAAAAATGTATTTTTCATGTTTTCTCATTTACATAATTATAATAAAAAAATTAAAAAATCACAAAAATATAAGATTTGATTCTCTGGGTTTTTCGAATTTAAGGAAGTCTATTAAAAAAGTAAAAATGGTTTTCTATTTATTTTAATCATTGAAATTGATTAAAAATTAAATAATAATAATAGAAATTTGATTCAAAAAATCATGAAATTTTGTCTAAGTGTTTCTCTAATCTTAGGGAACCTCTGATAAATTTTCCATAAATATAAATTTTATTTTGCATAATTAAATAAATTAACTTTTGAAAATCTTATCGTCTAAATTTAAATAATTATCTAAATTAAATAAAAATTTTGAGAGGTCCACATGTTCTCCTCTAACATAAAAACTACCTCATTGATATGACACTCTAAACCCTCAAAATAATTTGAGTTGTGTTTGATGAGTTATGAGGTGAAGTGCCCCAAGGGAAAACTAGTCATTTTAGACTTTGGTGCCTTAACCAAAATTTAGGATTAACTATGGAAAAAATGGCTAATTTTGATCTTAGTAGACATGTTTGGATGATTGAAATACAATGGGGTTAAGAGGTAGAAACTCACTCACCACCCTTGCACAATATCAACAAGATCACGACTTTCAAGTCAATTGAGATCAGACGATTCTTAATATGGATGTATGTTACTTAAATCAAAATCTTGATAATCGTCATTTCACCTATTATGATTATTAAAGGCTTAGTAGTGACCTAGGCTTGATTTCTAAACTCTATTGATTGGATTTAGAAAATGACATAATTGGTGACTAACATCTTTAAAAACTACAAGCCTGACCTCAATCACGGACACCACAGTCTTGAATGACCTAAACTTGCCTTAGGGGCACCCACTCACATATCCTTTAAACGAAACATCAATTAATTGATCGAGTACCCTATCCTTGGGGTAATTAAATTGTTAAGTTTCACTGAGCAACGTGGTAGTCACACTCTAGCCTCAGATGTCAATGGAATAATATGATAAATCAAAAAATGAACTCGAAATATTTTAAGAGATCTTCAACTTGATATGGGGATATGCCTCGAGCATTTTGAAATCTATTGGACTTTCTGAAGGGTAAATTGGACTTGCCATATTTTTGTCCTAAAATCATCTACTAGGATCTTCTGAGATTCAATAAAGTCATAGCTTGGGGTTTGGTAGCTAAACCTTCATCTATTAAATTCCTTGCAATATTATATACATGTTTTGCAAGTACTAACCTTTTAGGTGGTGGAACGAGAAGACTCACCAGGTACGCTTTTACACTTTACAGCACTGTGTTTTCTTTTACTTTCCATATTGTATTTTTATACCTATAAAGATGAACAAAAACACAAACTTGCATGCTAAACAATGATGTCACCTTGCATGAAAACCAAAACTGCTAAGATAGTCGCAAAATCAAAACTAAAACTAAAATCAACCAAGATACAATTCACCTCCATGACATTCAAAATATAAGGCAACTCAAAATTTAATCACAAACATTACAAAACAACAATTGCAACTAAATTAAGACGTCAATTAAGGCAACTAAATTAAGACGTCTCTATCAGATGATCGGGAATCCCTCAGAGGAGGTAACCTACGGTTGCTAACGAGACTTCCCACTGTCTAAATAAAAGTATGGAACTCATTGAATTGAGTTTAGTAAACTCGTTATGGCGAGGAGCTTGGAGCTAGCATTGTGGGAAACACAACCATCTTCAATAAACCCGTCTTCCCCAACTAAACCAATCTTTCTTCCTTAGACTTAAACAACAAAGCCATAGGATTTCAAGGTTGTTTGCTTATGCAACATAAATCCTCAACATTTTATTTAGACTTTTGTACAAATCTATCGTACAATATAAGCCCTAGCTTGTCTTAGGACTCCGAGGTTGTCATTGATCACGACCTAATTCCTCACATCTCCCAGGCTATTTATGTGAATGTTTCACATAAATGTAAGTCCAAAAATAAATAAATTTGGCAGGATGAAACATTTAAATAATTCCTCCTCAAAATTGAAACCAAAGAATAGGATAGAGTGAGAAGTTACTGATGTTCTCCTCCAGATCTATGATATCCCCTAGTTCTTCCTCCTTTGGATTCTACAACAAAATGTTTCAAATTTGAACCATTGCCCTTTCACACCTCTTTGTCTGATATTGTTGAAAAGTCCTATCCTTTGACTTCTTTAAAGATAATGTTTCCTGATTTTTTTCGAGAGTTTTCTTGAGTGACTTTGGTCATTTAAGATATAATTAACTATAAGGGCTTACCCTTATAAGAAGCTTTTTCGAACCCAGCTTAATATAAACCCGATTTAATTCTCTATATTAATCAGGAGAACTTGTCGGCAAAAAAAATGATTTCGCAGACCAAACGAATGTCATATATGTTTTAGTTTATTTGATCAAGCATCATTCTCAAGTTTTTTGTTAATCCTTCGGAATAGATACATGATTTGAAGTGTGTGTGTAAATTAAATGTTTTTTCGAAGCGGGCGACGAGATTTTGATTCAGACGACCGACAACTTTCAACGGGCAACTCCACACCCGAAATAGTGCTGATACCAAGCCAGCCATTTGACCTCACCCAAACCTTCCTTAGGGTCAGTCCAAGAACCCTAACCACTTTGGACCAGACTTAGCCACTTGACCAAGGGTTTAAACTCAACCTAGCTCACTTAGCCTAAACCCCAATTTTCTTTTGGTTCTTTACCTTGGAGCTTACGTAAAACCAAATTGAGCTGATAAATCAGTCCCCCTGACTTCCCTGAGCTCAAAAGTTACCTGACCCTGGTCGGCCGACCACCTCAGCCACCAGAAAAACCCATGTCCGAGAAGGACTAAATGGCAAAAACCCAAAATTCAACTCACCTGAGCTGGCTCACTCTGATTGTCCATCACAACCTTTCTTCCCTCCACCTAAGCGATTTCCTTGCCACCATGACATACTCTGTCAGTCATCAGAGCCCTCTCTATAAATAGAAGACCTCCCACAGCCAAATGGAGAAGAGTGTTGAAACCCTAATAAAACTCTGCATGTAGGCATTTATGCATATTTTATTTTTAAATAATTAAATACTGATTTGAGTATTTTAAATCTCCATGCATGTAGACATTTCACCATGGCTTGATATTTTGGCATGTTGTTGACTCTGTCTTGGGGGATATTCTTTGATTTTTCCAAGGTCAGAGAAGACCTCTAGACAGAGATCCATATTTTTCAAGTTTATGTCTATTATTTGCATAAATTAATCATAATAATTAGCAGGTTGCTTGGAAAAATCTAAAGAAATTTTGAAAGGTTTATTGTGACCAAAGAACCCTCTAAAAATTTTTTCATGGTTCAAATCATTAACAACACACTTAAATCTAACAAAACACTAAAACACAAAAAAAAATAATTTGGGAGAAATAAACATCTAAATGACTTGATTTTCAACCTCCACTGTGATTTAAAGTTCAGAGAACTCCCGATAAAAATTTCAAAATATTTGAAGTTCATTTGATAACTCGAATTGATTTTTGTAAATTAAATGACATTTTTGAGACTAAAATGATTTTTAATAATTAAATTATAACTAAAAAATTAGTTTTGGGAGATCTTTGTGATTAGGAGAATTTTCTAAAACAAAAATTGTAATTAAAATAAAAACTTCATTTTTGAAGCTTATTTTAATATTTAAATAACTAAAAATTAATAAAAATCACAAAATTGATAAAATTCATGAAAATATTCTAAATTATTTTCTAAGTACTTAAGAACAATTGGAATATTTTTCCTAATTTTCTAAGTGAAGATATTGAATTTTAAAGCTTAAAATAATTTTTAAAGGCTAAAAATTAATTTTTCTTAATGTTTCACTTAAAAAATTCTAATGATTCATAGAAAAATCAGAAAAATGTAAAATTTGTTTCTCTGGGTTCCTTGACTTTAAAGTGATTTAATAAAAATGTAAAACTTAATTTTTCACATTTAAAATATTCTATAATTAATTAATTCTCGAGAACATAAGATAATTTTAATAATACAAATGGAACTCAAAAAATCATGAAACTTGGTTAAAGTGTTTCTCTGGTCTAATTCTACCTCCAATAAAAATTTCAAGTGATTAGGCTTTGCCTTGGTCAAGTTATGGAATTTTCTTTGAAAAATCCTATTCTTGCATATAAATAATAATATTAAATTAAATTAAAATTTGAAAAGTCACATTTTCTCCTCTGATGTTTCAATTGACACATGAGTAAGGTGGGATGAAAATTTTAAAGTTGTTTGAATTAAATTTGATGAATTATGCAGTAATAGAGCCTTAAGCGCAAAAGTGTAATTTTAAAAATTTAGACTTAATTAACATTTAGGCTTAAGTCAAGAAAGGGAAATGGGCATTCTTTAATCTTAATTAACATATTTAAATGATTAAAACATAAGCGATTAATTGGTAGAAATCAATCTCACTTTTTCCAATTAAAGGATAAATTTGAAATTTCCTAGACGATTAAAATTTAGGAGTCTACCAAATTAAATGATCCTAGACTTAGGGGGTATAGTTTTAGGTGTTAATAACTCACTAATTTAATACCCCTATTGACCAAAGAAAAACATGTTATGATTTTCATACCTATTTTATACTGTTTTTGATGATATTGCACTTTAAAGAATGATATTTTTGATGTTTTGTTGCAAGAATAAAGAATTAGGGTCATTGGAGTAAAAAGATGCAAAAAGGAGCAAATTTGGAGCGAAAAGGACCAAAATGTGAAGATTTGAACTAGGCCACCGACAGCGCCCTCGACACCGCCGACAACGAGATTTTCCCGAGACTACAAGACAAAAATTCTCTAGAAGCTCGCCGGCGGTGCCCTCGAGGCCGTCGACGACGAGATCGACGGTTATGCCGACTCAAGCTTTGGATAAGGCCAAATTTTGAAGGGATGCTTAGAAAACTCTTGGGAAAGCTCATTTACTATTTTAAAAGAACATTTTGGCCGAAAAACAAAAAAGGGAGATAGTGTGCTAGAGGTCCTGGAGGTTAGAGAGGTTCCATTAGTGTGTAACAATTGTGAGGATTTCTTCTAGAGATTGCAAGAGTGGAGGGAAAGTGAGAGATTTCTTCCTCCTTGCTACTTCGAAAAGGAATTCCGTGTGCTTTAAAGAAAGGAAGATATTCAGAGGAACTTCAAGGAGTGTTCTTGGGGAGAAATTAGAGATAAGTTATTTACTTATTGTAGTTTGTATGACTTTGATTTTATATATGAATTCTGAGTTTTGTTGTGTTTTCCCCATGAGATCTGAGTAGTTTTCTCTGTCTTTCTCC
>NW_018230745.1:97420-100936 GCF_001263595.1 Phalaenopsis equestris | reverse complement strand
ATTTCAATTGCTTATTAGTGACAGATAAGCAAATTGAACGTCGTTGTTGTGATTAAAGTCTTGCTTTTCTAAAAGTCTTAGTCCGTGATTCTAAAACACTCCCTGTGTGATCGATATCTAGGACTTCATTAGAGCCTTATATTACTTGAGTGATACTTATACTTGTGTTGACAAATTTGATTTTAACATTATTGAATATTATAATTATACAACTTAATCAAATCAGACACATCTATAAAGTCGCGATTAAGCCTTTGGACACTGTTGCTGGAAAATTAAATCTTCTAGTAACGTCATCAAATTCTTGTATTGTCGATTACAAAAAGAAGTCCGTCACGTTTTTGGCGCCGTTGCCGGAGAGTGATTGAGTGCGTGAGTAAAATCACGATCATAGTAATAGACAAATTAGGATTATTAGAAAATTTTTACTTAAATTGCAACTTATTTTATATATATATTTTTTAAATTAATTACTGAGTACTGATTTCAAATTGTATGCGTAAATTTGGACCTGAAAATCTTATACCCTACAATTCGAAATTATAACGCACTGTTAGAAGGATTAGAACATCAAGAAGAGAACCTAGAAATTCTAATACAATGGAAAACAACCTGAACAATCACGGAATAGAAAATGAGCACCAACCTAGACCCTTAAGAGATTATGCAAATCCTACAGCAGATGAGATTCACTTATCTATCCAAAATCCTGATGTAGCTGTAAATTCATTTGAGCTTAAACCTGCTATTATCCAAATGGTACGAAAAAATCAATTTAGAGGTACACCAAATGAAGATCCTAATTTACATCTCGCTATTTTTTTAGAACTATGTGCTACTTTTAAATATGACAGAGTCTCAAACGATGCTGTTAGACTTAGATTTTTTCCTTTTTCACTGAGGGATAAGGCTAAGATGTGGTTAAATTCCTTAGCACCTGGATCTATTAGAACTTGGGGAGATTTAGCTCAAAAAATTTTGGCTAAGTATTTTACACCTTCAAAAACTGTGAAGCTTAGAAAGAATATTACTTCTTTTACTTAGTATGAAGGTGAGTCTATATATAAAACTTAGTAAAGATTTAAGGAAATCCTTAGAATGTATCAACATCATGCTTTACTAGACTGGATAATCATTCAAACATTTTATAATGGGTTGGAAGGACCCCTTAGATCTATTATGGATGTTGGCGTTCGAGGTTGATTAATGTCTAAACCCTTTGATGAAGCTTATTCATTAAATTAAGAAATAACTAGAAATAATTTTCAATGACCTTCAAATAGGAGAAATCCTAAGAAAGTAGCCAGTATTCATGATAATGATGCTATTTTAATGATTGCATGTCAAGTTGCTGCATTTTCTTTGAAAATATACCAAATTGGAATTAATTTTTCTCCAACACCCCAAATGTTTGAAGAAAATTCCTTAGGACATATGATTGATTCTCATACTTTGTTAGAAACTATAAATGTTATCAACAAACCCAATAACCCATATTCCAATTATTATAATACAAGTTGGAAAAACCATCCTAACTTTAATTGGAACAATAATCCTAGAGATGGAAGTCAACAATGGGGGAATGCTCAAGTAAACCCATTAGGAAATTGAAATAACCAGGGTAGTGATAACTTTAGACCTACTTATCCTCCTGGATTTAATCAATAAGTCAAGGAGAAGAAGTTGTCTATAGAAGAAGTGATGTTTTAAATGGGTAATCATCTACAAAGTTAAAGAGTTTCTATTAGAAATATGGAGAATCACTGGGACAAATTGATAACGCACTTGGTAATAGGCCTTAGGGAACAATTCCTACTAATGTAGAGATCAATCCTAAAGAAAAAAAGTAAAGAGTTAGAGCAACTTAAAGTATTCCAACTAAGGGGTGGAAAGGAATTAAAAGTTGCAGTTCAAAAAAGGGTTAAAGTTGAGAGAGAAGTTGAAGAAATTGAGAGACATGAAAAAATTATTCCTAAGGAAGCAGAAACAACTAACACTCTAACCATGATTAATTTAGGAAGACCCCCACCACCTTTTCCTCAAAGACTTAAACAACAAAAATTGGATCAACAATTTTCAAATTTTTTTGAAATATTCAAAGAGTTTACAATTAATATCCCTTTTGCTGAAGCTTATAACATATGTCAAGTTATGCCAAATTTATAAAAGAAGTTTTAAATAAAAAGAGGAAGTTTGTATATTATGAGACTGTTTCACTTAGTGATGAATCTAGTGTAATAATTAAGAAAAGCTTCCTCGAAAACTCAAAGATCCTTGTAGCTTTATTATAACCTGTGCAATTAGAGAAAAATTTTATTGAAAAGCCTTAAGTGATTTTGGAGCGAGCATTAACCTTATGCTACTATCTATATTCAAAAGGTTAGGTTTATGAGGTATTTCTCCCACTACTATAACCCTACAATTAGTGGATTGATCTATCACTTATCCTAAAGGGGTTATAGAGGATGTGCTGATTAAAGTGGATAAATTTATCTTCCATATTGATTTTATTGTATTATATATGGAAGAAGATAAGGAAATTACTATTATTTTGGGGAGACCTCTCCTTGCTACTGGATGAGCAATGATAGATGTGCAAAATAGAGAATTAACCATGAGAGTGAATGGTCAGGAAGTTACATTTAATGTGCCAAAACTAATGAATTATGTTGATGAAAAATGTTATAGAATTGATATCATTACTAATATGATTTTTACTCATTTTCAAAATATATGTGAAGTCATATTGGATCGAAAAGATGAACACATTTTAGAAGAGAAAGAATAATAAGATGAGCTGAAAGAGATTTTGAAGCTAAATAAATTGAGATAATTATTAAGGATCCAAACTATGTTTAGGAAATTTATGAAATTATAGATACTATTGAAAATAATATACCTCTCATTGCATCTATTGAAAAACCCCCAGAACTTAAGAAGAAAGTTTTACCTGCTTATCTAACATATGCATATTTGGGGAACTCAGCTACATTATCAGTTATTATATTCTCATATTTATTTGTTGAACAAGAAGAAAAATTATTGCAAGTATTAATGAAAAATAAAAAAGCCTTTGGATTTACATTACCTTATATTAATGGAGTCAGTCCTTCAATATGTATACACCAAATTCTGATGGAAGATAACCATAAGACTAGGGTCGATCCTCAATAGAGATTCAATCCTATAATGAAAGAAGTACTTAAGAAAGAAATTTTAAAGTGGTTGGAAGCTAGCATTATTTATCTAATTTCAAATAGTTCTTAGGTTGGTCTTATTCACTGTGTTCCTAAGAAAGGAGGAGTGTCTGTGATTGAAAATGAAAGGAATGAATTAATTTTGATAAGGCAAGTTTATGGATGGTAAATCTGTATTTATTATAGAAAATTAAATGCCACCACCAGAAAAGACCATTTTCCTCTAGCTTTTATGGATCAAATGTTGGATAGACTAGCAGAGCACCGTTATTTTTACTTTTTGGATGGATTTTTCAGATACCACCAGATACTCATTTCT
>NW_018230745.1:94318-96084 GCF_001263595.1 Phalaenopsis equestris | reverse complement strand
AAGAATTTAATCTTGTGGTTATTGATAGAAAGGAAACTGATAATCAAATTGCTGATCATTTATCGAGATTAGAAAATCATGAATTATCTAACACCGATAATGAAATTATAGATAGTTTCCCTGATGAACAAGTTTATAATATTAATGAGTGAAAAATATCATGGTATGCTGATATTGTTAACTATATCATAAGTGATATTTTGCCACCTATGTTGACATTGCAACAACAAAGAAAATTCATTCATGATGCGAAAGCATATTTTTGGGATGAGTTTTATTTATATAAATAATGTAAGGATCTTATTATGAGGAGATGTGTACCTTATGAAGAAACTGAGCTGATCATTCAGAAATGTCATGATTCTGAATCTGGAGGACATTTTGGGATTGATAAAACAGCTTATAAAATTTTACAAGCTGGATTTTATTGGCCTACCATTTTTAGAGATGTTTATAGATACATAAAAACGTGTGATCGATGTCAACGAGTAGGCAATATATCTAAAAGAAATGAAATGCCTCTAAATTTCATATTGAAAGTTGAGATCTTTAACGTTTGGGGATTAGATTTTATGGGACCATTTATTCCTTCATTTAGGAACTTATATATATATTAATTGCTGTGGACTACGTTTCTAAGTGGATTGAAGCACAAGCTTTACCTCGTTGTGATGCTAAAAGTGTTTTAAATTTTTTTGATGAAAAGTATTTTCACTAGATACAGAATGCCTAGAATGATTATCGCTGACGGAAGATTCCATTTTAGAAATAAATATATTCAGAGATTGACAGAAAATTTTAATATTATTAATAGAATCTCTACTGCTTATCATCCTCAAACCAGTGGGCTTGCTGAAGTTTCTAATAGAGAGATCAAACAAATACTTGAAAAGACTGTAAACCCTAGTAGAATAGATTGGTCCACTAGATTAGATACTGCATTATGGGCTTACAGGACTGCTTATAAAGCTCCTATTGGAATGACTCCTTACAGACTGATTTTTGGAAAGACTTGTCACTTACAAGTAGAATTGGAGCATAAAGCATATTGGGCGATTAATGAATTCAATTATAATTTGAAAGAAGTTGGTAAGAAGAGACTGTTACAATTAAATGAATTGAAAGAATTAAGAAATGAGCCTTGTGATAACGACAAAATTTATAAAGAAAAATTAAATTTATGGCATATCGGAAGATTAACCAAAAGCACTTGGAACCAGGACAAGAAGTTTTACTTTACAACACTAGGTTGAAATTATTTCCTGGGTAATTGAAGTCTCGTTGGTTAGGGCCATTTACTGTGACTCAAGTTTATATTTACAAAACTATTAAAATTGAAAATCAGAAAATAAGAAATAGATTTAAAGTAAATGGTCATAGATTAAAACCATATTATGAGGGTAAAAGACCAAATTTTAAAGAGGTTTTAATGATCAGTCAACCTGAATAGGTCGGGCTGACGACGTTAAACCAAGCGCTTTATGGGAGACAACCCATATATATCTTTATTTTTATAGTAATTATAGTACTTTTTATTTGAAATTATCGTTAGTTTATGGTAGTAGTAAGCTCTACTATTCTTTTTTACCCTTGAAACATCTTAATAATTAGATCCATATAGAAAAATTGGAACGTATTTGGACCAGAGCGAAACTGTGAAAATTTTGCCTTGGGCGCCGACGGCGGGTTTTTACCTAGAGTCCAAACAAAATTAATACAGAAGTGCGCCGACGGCGCCCTCGACTTCGCCGACGGCGGGACAGGGA
>NW_018230745.1:92114-94295 GCF_001263595.1 Phalaenopsis equestris | reverse complement strand
GTTTTTGGGCGGGAATTGTCTTTTTAAACTCTAAAATTCGAATTCTAATTCAGATTTTCCCTCCAAAAACAAAGTGAAACTCTACCAATTCCATTTCCATGGCGTCCAATTCCCCTGATAATCCCAGAATGCGAGTTTTCAATTGACGAAAGTTTATTAGTGCGGAAGCGCAACAAATCTTCAACAAGTTGCTGACGAAGAAAAGAATAATCAAAAAACGAGGATTTGTGAATCGCGGATCGAATAATCCCACGACGAATATTGAAGAAACACTAGTGCGGCGAAGATGGGAAGTGATATGCTACACTACTGCCTCCGTGGTGCTTCCAGTGGTAAAAGAGTTTTATGCAAATTTACATGGAATCAATTTACATGGAATCAACCAAATGGAATCAACCAAGGAGTTGTTTATGCGCAAGGAAGATGGATCACTTTCACTCCTGCACGGTTGAACGAATTATATATGATAGAAAATGTTCCTGTCTGCCACTATTCCAATTTCATCCCAACGAGAAACCAGATGAATGAGATTTACCAGTATTTAACGGACGAAATTGACGATTGGGAAACAAGAGAAAACGAGTATGTTAGTTTTTCTACAACACTCCTGAATCCCATTTCTAAACATTGGCACTTTTTCATTTCTGCGAAACTGTTACCGACAATGAAGATCGGTAAAATTTCTACAGAAAGTGCCATTTTGAATTACTGCATCCAAAGGAGACTATCGATCGACGTTGGATCTATAATTGTGAAGTCGGTTTTGGGCATGATCGTTCATGGATCAACTTATGGGCTTAGACACCCGTCCACAATTTTCTCACTTTGCAGTCAGTTCCAAGTGTCCTATGAGAATTGGGAAAAAGTACTACTGCCTTGGAAGCCTTTGGATCCAACTGAAAGATTCCCATCATTTGAGGATGAAAATGACATGGCCATGATAGTTGATCAATCATCTCAGAATTCACTGTCAGTTCCACCCTTAGTCCCTGATAAGTTTTTGGTGATCCTATGCCGAATCAAGAAATTGGAAAAGGAGGTACAAAATGTCATGAATGCAATTAATAATATCTCTGATTTCTTCTATCATCTGGTCTAGAGGATGAAAGAGCATTTCGAACATTCTGGACATTTAGAGGATAGTTTGATACGACTGATGAAGAGGATGAAATTAATTGAGGAGGATTCTACTGAAGAATTTCCATTCCGACCCTTCTACAACCTCTTCGTTCATGTGCAATCAATGGGTGATCTCAGAGGAGAATCGATTGCTGAGTCTAAGGATTAGTAGATTTATATTACTACTTATATGTCTATTTATGTATTTTGATTTGAACTTTGTATTTGCTTTGCTTTAGAATTATGCTTATAGATCCCTGTATAGTTGAGACTAAGCATATGATGTTTTGTTTTCAGCGTTTTGAGTGTTGTGTCTTGGATTGCGACATTGAATTAATGTATTGAGGTTGAGAAAATATCAAACTTAGATGTGTTATGTAACGTATGTTGTACCCCTTGGAATTTATATATAAATGTGATGTTTTGTGTTGTGAAAGTTTATATGTGCTAAGTACATCATTTAGTTATTTAAAATTTGTCTAAAATGATTAAACAGATGTCGTTTAGACTTAGAATTGATCGAAATCGCACAAAAATCCAGAATTTGGACAAAATCAATAGAGCCCGCCGACGGCGCCCTCGACGCCGCTGACGCTGACGGCAAGATTTCCCCGAGACTTAGGATTTAAATTCCAATTAAGCGCGCCGACGTCGCCATTGACCCCACCGACGGCGAGCTCACGAAAAACACCTTTAACCGCGATTTTGACCAGTCAACCGCCACTATTCATTATCCCCTTCCTCCTAAAAATGTCATTTTCGACTTAGGGCTTGAAAGATCTTGGATTGAGAGGCAATTTCAAGGCTTTTGAAACCGGATCTGATCATCTTTAGGTAAGAACATCACTCCAAGCTAAAAATATTTGATTTTCACCATGAATTTCTCCCACATTTAGAAGATCTGAAAAATTTGGGAGTGTGAAGAAAATTTGGGAAGAAATTCATGGATCTTATTGTTGAACTCTTAGAATTACTATCGCAAGCCATGATTTACATATTTGAAGTAATTTTTGGAATTTTTCTATATTTGATTAGATTGAAATGGCTCCACGTCAAAAGAGA
>NW_018230745.1:91198-92073 GCF_001263595.1 Phalaenopsis equestris | reverse complement strand
TAAAATTTACTTCAATATTTAAAGGAAAGAAGTGCATACAAGATCGAGTTTTTGAAAGTCCGGGAGGAGAAATCGAACGAGTTATTGCAGAGCGGAGGTGAGAAAACTTTTGTTACACCACCAATAAAGCGGATGCAAATGTTGTGAAGGCGTTTTATGCCAATGTGATTTATTTTGAGGATGGAATCGTTCAAGTGCATGGATTCCCTATTGAGTTTACTGCCGCCCGCATCAACACTTTTTAGGAAATCCCAGACTCCTATAGCTACCACTATGAATCCCTTAGTACAATGGAAGGCCCCCTCAATGATGTGATTAACTTTCTCACTGATGGGAAGGGAACATGGAAGATAAAACAACGAGAACGGGTAAATTTTTCTGCTTCCATGCTGAATGCCACCTCTAAGGCGTGGCACTATTTCATTTCCTCTACTATGTTACCGACCTATCACCATAGTGAGGTACATAGAGATAGAGCTATTTTGAATTTCTGTATTCAGAATAGTCAGAATAGTAGAACTATAAATATAAGTCTTAAGAATATATTGACTACAGCAAGGAGTAAGACTAGTGGAGGTTTAGGACACCCTGGACTTATCTATGCAATTGGACTTATCCTGGACTTATCTATGCAATTTGTAAACTTTCTAGAGTAGAATTTGGAGATGAAGAATGAGTTTATCCTATGAAACCCATTAGTAAGACTAATCTAAAGACTTATGAATTTCATGAGAAATGGAGAACTGGAGTAGAAGTCAAGAACCTTCTACTAGTAGAGATGTCCCCTCTATAAGTTATGACCTTCCACTTTCTAGTTCCCCTACCCTCTCTGATTTCATGAATGAGTTGACCTTGCAGCGGAAGAACATAGAATT
>NW_018230745.1:88748-89452 GCF_001263595.1 Phalaenopsis equestris | reverse complement strand
TGACCAAAGGAAAATATGTTGAGATTTTCATACCTATTTTATACTGTTTTTTATGATATTGCACTTTAAAGAAATGTATTTTTGATGTTTTGTTGCAGGAATAAAGAATTAGGGTCATTGGAGCAAAAAGATGCAAAAAGAAGCAAATTTGGAGCGAAAAGGACCTAAATGTGAAGATTTGAACTAGGCCGCCGACGGCGCCCTCGACGCCACCGACGACGAGATTTTTCCGAGAATATAGGACAAAAATTCTCTAGAAGCCTCCAGCCCCCCTCCGACGACGCCCTCGAGGCCGTCGACGGCGAGATCGACGTTTATGCCTACTCAAGCGTTGGATAAGACCAAATTTTGAAGGGATGCTTAGGCAACTCTTGCGAAAGCTCATCTACAACTTTAAAAGAACATTTTGGCCGAAAAATAGAAGAGGAAGATAGTGTGCTAGAGGTCCTGGAGGTTAGAGAGGTTCCATTAGTGTGTAACAATTGTGAGGATTTCTTTGAGAGATTGTAAGAGTGGAGGGAAAGTGAGAGATTTCTTCCTCCTTGCTACTTCAAAAAGGAATTTCATGTGATGTAAAGAAAGGAAGAGATTCAGAGGAACTTCAAGGAGTGTTCTTGGGGAGAAATTAGAGATAAGTTATTTACTTGTTGTAGTTTGTATGACTTTGATTTTATATATGAATTCCGAGTTTTGTTGTGTTTTCC
>NW_018230745.1:49964-88088 GCF_001263595.1 Phalaenopsis equestris | reverse complement strand
TTTCAATTGCCTATTAGTGACAGATAAGCAAATTGAACGTCGTTGTTGTGATTAAAGTCTTGCTTTTCTAAAAGTCTTAGTCCGTGATTCTAAAACACTCCCTGTGGGATCGATATCTAGGACTCCATTAGAGCCCTATATTACTTGAGCGATACGTATACTTGCGTTGACAAATTTGACTTTAACATCATTAAATTTTATAATTATACAACTTAATCAAATCAGAAACATCTATAAAGTCGTGATCAAGTCTTTGGACACTGTTGCTGGAAAATTAAATTTTCTAGTAGCGGCATCAAATTCTTGTATTGTCGATTACAAAAAGAAGTCGGTCACCTATCTGATGTTCAAGTGACATTCAAATGTTTTGATGATGGATTATTATCACTTAAAATTTAATCTCTTTTCAAAATGACTAAGACATCCACTAGGATCTTATGGGTTTAGTAGTGACCTAAGCTAAATCAAATTTGACTAAATGAGGATTAGAAAAGTGAATGTAACTAGAATTTGAACACTACAAGCCCAAGTTAAAACCAAATTGGCTAAGTGTCTTAATAACACTAACTTGCCCCTTTAAGGGTCTCTACCTGTATAATTCTCGAATTGAATGATAAATGATAATCACTATACTCTTAGTAATAATTGAAACATTACTGTTCATTGAACATTAAAAATATTTATAGGATGGATTATTAAGCAACATAACAAGTTTAAATGAGCTCGAGACATTTCACCAGGTGGTGAGGGGAAAGCATGGAACTGTCTTTTTCTCCTGACCTGTTGGATACCTCGAAGGTCTATTAAACTTGATATGTTTTGCCTAATGAAATCATCCTTAGTCAAATTAATATGTGCTCACCAAGATATGATTTAGGATTCTGGTAGATCACCAGAACCTTTTTTTTCCACTTTACATAAAATGCCCTTACATGCACTTTGTCAGATGCATTTTGAGTTTTAGGTGGTGGAACGAGAATACTCGTCACGTACATTTTTACAGTTTACAGTACCGTCTTTTTCTATACTTTCCATACTGTACACTATATTTTTATGCTTATAAAACTTGTATGTTAAGCAACGATGACACCCTGCATGAAAATCAAAATTGCTAGGATAGCCGTAAAACCAAAACCAAAACTAAAATCAACCTAGATAAAATTCACCGCCCCAACATTCAAAATATAAGACAACTCAAAATTTAAAATAACTCAAAATTTAATCACAAAAATCACAAGTAACTACAACTTTAACTAAATTAAGACGTCTCTATTGGATGATCGGGAATCCCTCGGAGGAGGTAAGGTAACCTACAGGAGGTAACCTACGATTGCTAACAAGGCTTCCCACAGTCTAAATGAAAGTATAAAACTCATTAAGTTGAGTTTAGTAAATTCATTTGGACCAATTGAATTTGATAGAAAATAGTGGTACCGGAATGAGTGAACCGTAGGACCCTAACCGGTATCGCTCTAATCAACTTTAACATGCCCCCATAAAATTTTTTAAAGAACTACAACCATCTGATTTGACATCATAACTTGACACCGTGGAAAACATAAATTTGTCACGACAAGGAGCTTGGAGCTAGCACTGTATCAAAACATGACTTCCCCAACTAAACTGATTTCCATCCTTAGAATTAAGCAACCAAGCCATAGGATTTCGAGGGTTGTATGCTTATGCAACATAAATCCTCACCTCATCCTTAGACCTTTGTACAACTCTGCTGTATAATCTATGCCCTAACTCATCTTAGGATTCTGAGGTTGTCGTCTGTCATGACTTAAAGCCTCACATCTTCCGGAATATTTGTGTGATCGTTTCACACAAATGTATGCTCTAACAAATAAAATTGACAGGATACAACACCTAAATATGTCTCCTCAAAATTGAAGCCAAACAATAGGATACACTGGGAAGTCACCGAGGTTCTCCTCCGGATCTATGACATCTCCTAGTTCTTCCCGCTTTGGATTCTAAAAAATAAAATGTTCCAAACTTGAACCAATCCCCTTTCACACCTCGTTTGTTCGATTTCGTTGAAAAGTCCCATCATTTTGAACTCCTTGAAGATAATATTTTCTGATTTTTATTGAGAGTTTTCTTAGGTGACTTCAATTATCTAAGATGTAATTAGCTATAGGGGCTTGCCCTTATAGGAAGCTTGTCCGAACCCAGCTTAATATAAATCTTATTTAATTCTTCATATTAAATAGGAAAAATTGTCAGCAAATAAAATGGTTTCGCAGACCAAACGGATGTCATATATTTCTTAGTTTATTTGATCGAGTCTCATCCTCAAGTCTTGTGTTTATCCTTCAGGATAGATACAGGATTTGAGGTATAGTGCTCTTTCATTTAAACTATGAAAAATATGTGGTCAGTTTGATTTCATATTTTTCTAAAACTTATATATATGTGTAAATTAAAACGTACTTTCGAAGCGGGTGACAAAATTTCGATTCTGGTGACCGGCAACTTCTTACGGACAACTCCCCCAACCAAAATAGTGTCGACAGTAACAAGTACCTTTATTGAGGTGAATAAGGAATAACCCTCTCTCAAACTTTTATGGGATCTTCTAGATAGTTGGATTGACCAAACCTAGCATTAGCTTGAGATTCAATAGTAGATCAAGCTAATTGAGAGCATTAGAAAGTTAGGAAAGGCTCAAGAGAGGTTTTTAGCTCAAGATGGAGTAGGAAAGGCTCCAGATGTTTAAGCATCTTTTGTAGCCACCACCTATCCTTGCCATAGAAAATGTAGGGATGAGATAAAAGCAAAGGTTCATTTAGGATAGGCTAAGTGCAATATTAAGCTATGGAATGGTTTAATTAGATTATCCAATGTACTTAAGCTTATCAAGTTTTGCCCTTAATAATCATTATTATTTAGCCTACTCCAAATCCTTGCTATAAAGATTAGTTTATGGTATTATCTAGCCATTAGATCAACATGATTAACTTATTTAGAAATTTGAATTTATTTAGTTCATTTAAGCTAATATGAGTTAAATGGGTTAATGTGATTTATTTGACCAAATTGGATAAACCCATGGTCAAATTAGATTAAGTAGCCTCAGATCAATTCAAGGGCATCCTAAGAATCTGTCAAATAGTTTGGACTAAACAATTTGCCTCAATTGAGCTTATTTGAATTCAATTGGGTCAAGTTGGGTGAAGAGGATGCAATTGTGCTAATCAAAAGGTCAACTGCGCTCTTAAAGATGTTTTTACCTACAAGCATTCTATAGTTAGTGGGATTGGCTAGTCTGAGGTTTAAAGTTGATTAATGCCATTAAACTCTTATGAGTTTAATTAACTTAGGTTTTTGTGAATTAATTGATTGAGTCATTAGATTAACTAAAATTTAGAAGTTCTTAACTAAACTATAGTCACTCTTAAATGGCTCAAATGTCCATTGTTTAGGTCAATTAATGGTCCAAAGTTCAACGAGTTAAAAGATTTAAATGGGTTAAATTTGAATTTCATTGGTTAAAGGGTCGACCACGTCAAAATCAATGACACCTAAGCATCAAATGTTGTATTAACCACTTATGAACTCTCTAGAGAGGATTTAGAGTTTGTTTGGTGTAGCTGCAGCTTCTTAGCTTTTCAGCTGCAACCGTGCTGCCCCAGGAAACTACTGTGGGGAAGCTGGCTATTTGTTTATTGCATCTGTCTGAAAACAGCTGTGAGGCAGTTGTGTCTGGAAAAATGATCATTCTACCTTTGTTTATAGAAGCCGTTTAAAACAGAACCATGGTAGCCACATATTTGATACTTCAGAAGCAGAATATCATTTCAAAATAGATCAAAATTTCAGATACACAACTCACTTAACAGTGAGCACCGAAAATGCTAAAAATTTTTGTTTGGAATGTTTACACATATGCCACACATTTTTATGTGTTTACATATCTAACACAAACTTTAGTATTTAAACAAATTTGCATAATATTTTAGAGGTCATATGAAAGAATTGGGTAGGATAAATGTAATAAAGTAAAATTAGGTAACATCAACTTTCTTAGTTTTGCAAGCTCATTCCACATACCAACTCTAGCATACAAATTTGAGAGTTCTACGTGGACACCAACATTATCCCGATCCAACTAAATTGCCCTGTGAAAAGAAAGCTTAGCAATCATAACACTTCCACAATCGCTGCAATCACTGAGTATGACACCCCAAGCACTAACAACAAACATTGTTCCTCCATCACCATTTTCCTCCGCTGCAATTTCATTAACAAAATTTAAAGCTTTCTCAACTTCACCAGCCCGAAAGCAAATCAACCACACAACTATAATGCTTGTGCCTTTGAGCCATTTTGTATCCTTTCGTCATTGATTCAAGGTAGTGAATACATTTCGTTACATTGCCAGAGTGAGCACAAGCAGAGAAGATAACTAACATCACAATCTCATCAGGCTCCTTCCCTTCAACCAACATCTCCTCAAAAGTTGATATTACATCATCAAACAACCCATTCCGCCCATAGGCATTCAACACGAACATCCAAAACACAACATCTCTTCTTCCTTCGACTATCCCTTTTTCAGACATCTTAAACACAAAGTGAACCTTGTCTACAAGGCCACACTTCCCATATAAAAAACCCAACCCAACCAGTATTTTATAGTAGAGCCCACTTGCCCGTGACAAGTGTCCACTAGACTTCGGATGCAAATTTACGTTCGGTATCCTAATGCAATAATTGCTCCTATACTTCTTGAGGTTCTTTCCGTTAAAGCATAGAACCAAGCGGGAAAATGTTTGAAATTTTTAAATGCTAAGTTCTAAGTTTTGATATATCAAGTGACTATGACTTCTACATTCCACAATTCAAGAGAAAACCTAGACCTGTTATAAGTAATAGTTTTAATAGTATTATAATAACCGTTCATTATATCCATTTCAAGTTTTCTTAATTTTGAGCAGCAATTATTTCTATAATGGGATTAGGTCAGCATATAAAGACATGTTTTGGATCTCCAACTTGTTAAAATTTGCAGCACCTCCATTATCATTGAAAAGCTCATGTTCTAATTCAAATATATTGCGGGGAGTTGAAGTAAATATTTTACATAAAATTTTGTACTAATGCGCTCACACATCATTGAAATAACCCCAAAATATTCAAAAATTAAATCAACGGTTCTGCTAAAGAAGCAATACATACAAAATTTTAATGAAACAATACAAATATTGAGATTTAAGGAACAAATATAGCCCAACCAACCAAAAGCTTTTAGCCGCAGCTTCATTCGAAATTATTTGGGGGCTTATTGCCTATATATGAGAGATGACAGTACACTTAAAAAGGGAATTGATGCTGCAGCAGACTGAGATTATGACTGGAGAACAAAAGCAGTAATATATATTTTTTTATTTAAGTTGAAATAATACCAATATATCCAGCAATTAAGGCCAAAATACAAGAGATAAAGTATGCACTTGCAACAATAACTGGTTCTTTGTAGCCACATAATTCAAAATGGTGGTGAATTGGTGACATTCGAAAGACCCGGCGACGAACCCCATACAACTTTCTGGTAACCTTCATGAAAAGCACCTAAGATTCCAGGAAATTTTTTTTAGTAATTAAAATGGACAATATATCTTACTGTCGAGATTCTACAATGAACATGCAGATAAATTAATCCATTAAACTGCCCGGGCACCACCTGGCTCCCTATAGCCACTGTTGTCGCCGCTGCCAGCCGACTTCCGATCACCACTCTGGCCGGCAGCCACCGCTAGGTTTTACATTGATCTCATTTTATCATAAATCAAATATGAATTAATAATCTCCTCAGTTTGTTTTACATCTGGACGAAAACTTTCAAAATATTTCGAATACATTATATTTTAAAAAAGTGCATTTTTTTTATTCTATATTCTTCTTTCAGCAAAGCAAATGACCCTTGAATGATCACAGAAGGAGAAAACAAGGGCAACTCCTTGCCCTCATTCCAATCTCTTCTGGCATGTGGTGATGTATCAATAAACTTTTTTAGCATTATACTTCCAAATGTAACTTGAATTTGTAGGAAAAATTGCAAGAAGATAAGGACTTAAAGTTCAATACTATCAAAATAGTAATTTTTTTCCATTTTGTAATTTCATGCATAACTTCAGGGAAAGAAACATAGATCCATACATTACCTGACAACAGGCAAAATTTAAGAGGTTGCCCACATTGAAAGCTATATTTCAATGATATACAAATAATTAAAAGGATGGCACTGTAAACTTTCATGTTGATTATGCTTTCAAGGATGTGGATACTGCTAACGCCAAAAAACCAGTACCACCAGAAAAAGAAACATCTACTGCTCCACTCTCCGGTACTGACTGCATGTCAATCATATACTTGTACCAAACACATCACAACCATTCATCATCTAACAAAACTAACTATATCACCGAACAAAACTAATCACATCACCTTAAAATACAGCTCCTGTGTACAGTTGAAACCACGAGACTGAATGACAGTTAATTCAGGTAGGGGTGTAAATGAGCAAAACACGAGCGAGCCCAGGCTCAGCTCGTGTTCGGCTCATTTATATTTCGAGCTCAAAAAGTGTGTTCGTGTTTGGCTATTTTTGCTTAGCGAGTTGAACATGAGCTGTGCACAAACAAAGAATAGGTTTGACAACTCTAATCACGTAGCCCTGAGATGTTAAGGGTTGGGGCAAGATTTAAAAATTATTATTTATATTAAAACGTAATTTGAATCTAATTTAATAATTTTTATTATATTTTCTTAATTAATACTTTTAATTGATTATAAATCTTTGTAGCCTTGTAGTTAATTAAATTTTTTAAAAATACTACTCATCAATATATATATATTACTCATCAATATATATATATATATATTGATGAGTAGTATTTCGAGTCAAAACGAGCCGAACACGAACGAACAAATCTTTTTTTGTATTCGGCTCGTTAACTTAGTGAACGAGCCGAACACGAGTTTCTTAACGAGTTGTCCGCGAACAACGAGCATTTTTGACAGCCCTGAATTTATGAAATATTTACGTACGAAGAACACACACAGCTCTCCGTGCGTAAGCCCCTCCCAATAACCTCTACGAAGGTTATTGGGGGGTTATTGCAGAGTTAACTCGGTGTTATTTGAAGTTAATACCCAACACCAGAGAAAATGTGAAAATGTAACCGCGGAGGGTATTGACTCCAAATAATGTCGAAATAATGCAATAACTCCCCAATAATCTTCGCAGAGTTTATTGGGAGGTTATTGGGAGAAGATTACACACGAAGAGCTGCGTGCGTTCTACGTACATAAATATTTTTCCCTAAATTCAGGTAGTCTCTTGTAAAGATTTTTGTCCTACTTTACCTTTTCTGCACTGCTCATGAGTGCACAATTTTGTTAATGTTTGACCTTCTATATGATAAAAGAGCCATATGTCACACTCCGCCATCTTCAACGAAATTGACAAGACAACCATGGGATGAATGATTTTAGAAAAAAATAGATTGAGGAGAGCAACCAAGTAACCCTAGAAGACTCCACCGCATTCTAGAATATTAGAAGGAAAAACTCCAAGGATAACTCAAAATTAACTTAGAAAGATCTAGGGCTATGTATGTATATAAGAGAATGATATAGAACTATCTAGAAACTAGACTATTCTAATGTAATCTAGAAAATTCCCTTAAACTTAGAGAGGACTATAAATAGGAGTTTCTCCCTCTCATCTGGAACCATTCAAGTGTTGTAATCACTCTTTCTTAGTGAAGAGTTTCTTTCTCCAATACTTCTCCCCACTTTTCTTTCTAGAGTGTTTTGTGCTTACAAGTTCAAGCGTTGTGAGGGTTAAATTGATTTAGTGTTAAGAAAGAGCATTGAAGCCGCACAAGTGAATTGAGATAAATTAGTCCATGACAGTTGGTATCAGAGCATCGGTTCAAATGTATGCCAAAAAGTATTAAAGAGCATGTCATGGAGTCTGAAGTCACAAATATGGATTAATCTCAACAAGGACGAGGTTGCAAGGAGCAACGAGATCCTGCTGCATCCAAACCACATGGGAGTTCGAAGAAGCTCATATATGGCTTTGATTCACGCCTTGCTCGGATAGAAGAGGGTATGAATGGCATGGAGGCCCATATAGAGGATCAAGGCCAAAAGTATCACACTGATGCATCGAAGTACCAAAACCTAAGAGTTTTGGGAGAGCTCGCAATACAAAAGAGGTAAACAACTTCATATGGGGACTCGACCAAAACTTTGGAGCGATGGGGATTACAGATGAAGACACAAAAATACAATTTGCAGCTCTTTATCTCTCAGACATCGCTATGTTGTGGTGAAGAATAAGGTGTAGAAACATCGAGAAAGGTATGTACACCATATCCACCTTTGATGACTTCAAAAGGGAGCTAAAGAGACAATTCTACCCTGAGAATGCAGAGGATGAGGCTAGAGCCTAGTTGTGAAGACTCAAGCAAAGGGGATCGAACTAGGAATATATTAAAGAGTTTACTAGTCTGGTCATTGAAATTTCTGACATGTATGACAAGGATGCTCTGTTCAACTTCATGGATGGACTCCAATAGCGGGCGAAAACTGAGCTTAGGAGGCTTGGAGTGCAAAATCTCGCTACTATCATCGCCATCATGGAAAGCTTGGTTGACTATACAAAGAAGTCAACAAAGCCAAGCGAAAAGAAGAGTAATTATGTCAAAATTCGGGGAGAAAAGGATCGGCACAAGGAAGAGACCCGTCGCGAATCGACTCCATCCAAGGCAAGAAACAAAAGGAAGTTTAACAAAATCAACAAAACTAAACCACACAACAACTGCTTCCTTTGTGAAGGACCTCATTGGGCAACGAATTGCCCTCAAAAGAAAGCTCTGAACTCTCTCCTTCCAAGCCATTAAGAGGAAGAAGGAAGCAATATGACAACACAAGTGGGAATGATGCAACTGCCCAATATGGTGCATTCCTCTCTAAAAACCCCGACAAAAGGACTTCTCTTAGTGGAGATGATTAAAGGTGGGACATCTACTAAAGCAATGATAAATACATGAGCTTCCCACAACTTCATCTCTATTGAAAAAGTGAAGAGGATGGGTCCGCAAATAACTAGAGGAGAAGGCTCCATCAAAGCAGTAAACTCAGAGGCTAGGTCAATCCATGGAGTGGCCAAAAGTGTGAAGAACTGTGTCGGAGATTGGTCAGGTACATTGAATTTCTTCATCATTCCTATGGACTATTTCAAATTAATCCTTGGTCTGCATCATGGAGGGCGACCAAGCTTGCCTAGTACCGACAACAAGGACTAGCAAGCAAGAAGTCAAAATGTTATCGGTCATTCAATTCAAGAAGGGCATCCGATGAAAGGAAGAGAGCTACTTGGCTATTTTTCATGACTCCGATAAAGAATTGAAGCCCCAAGAAGACATGCCACAGGAAGTGGTGGCAGTATTTGAGGAGTTTAAAGATGTTTCAACGCCGGAATTACCAAAATAACTAAAACCAAGAAGGGAGATCGATCATCAGATTGAGCTGGAGCCAGGGACTAAGCCACCGACAATGGGAGCTTACCGCATGGCACCTTCAAAGCTAGCAGAACTACATAAGAAATTAAAGGAGTTGTTGGATACAAATTCATCTGACCATCTAAAGCCCTATATGGTACCCTAGTTCTATTTCATAAAAAGAAGGATGGTTCCCTATGCATGTGCATAGACTACCGGGCTTTAAACAAGGTTACTGTAAAGAACAAATACCCAAATCCTCTCATCGCCGACCTTTTTGATCAACTGGGGAATGCACGATACTTCTCAAAATTGGATCTTCGATCAAGCTACTAAAAAATAAGGATAGCAGAAGGGGATGAACTGAAGACCACTTGTGTGACCAGATATGGGTCGTATGAATTTTTTTTTGCCTTTTTGGATAACTAATTCTCCTGCTACATTCTGCACTTTGATGAACAAACAATTCCAACCCTACTTAGATCAATTTGTCTTTGTCAAACTGGATGACATAGTGGTGTATAACAACATACTCCAAGATTACCTAAGACATCTCCGAGAAGTATTCAAAGTACTAAGTGAAAATAACCTATACATCAAAAAAGAAAAATGCTCATTTGCCAAACAAGAAGTGATATTCTTAGGGATAAATGATGGGAAGCTTGTGACGGAAGAAAGCAAGATCAAAACCATCAAAGATTGAGAGCATTCTACTAAGGTACATGAGCTAAGATCCTTCCCGGGGCTTGTAAACTACTATCAAAGATTCATAAAGGGCTATTATGCAAGGGCTGCTCCGTTGACGGACCTACTAAAGAAAAACAAGTCATGGGAATGGAATAGCAGGTGTCAAGAAGCATGTGAAGATCTCAAGAAGGCAACAGTGAAGAGCCTGTACTTAGCCGTCCTGATCATACTAAAGTATATGAAGTACAGACTGATGCATCTGACTTCTCTATAAGGGGAGGACTCATGCAAGACAAACATTCAATTGCTTATGAAAACCGAAAACTTAATGAGACGGAACGTCACTACACAGTCCAAGAAAAAGAGATGAAGACTATCATACATTGTCTTAGAGAATGAAGACACTACCTGCTTGGCTCTATGTTCAGGGTCATGACAGATAATATTGCTATCAACTACATTCAGACCAAGAAGAAGCTAAGTCCCAAGCAGGCAAATATGATAGGATTTCTTAGCAGAATTTGATTATATCTTGGAGTATAAATCAGGAAATTCCAATGTAGTAGCAGACGCACTAAGCCTAAAAACATAACTTGCAAGCATTTCACAAGTCTCCAGCTCCCTCATAAGCAGAATCAACAAAGGGTTGAACTATAATCTACAAGCCCAAAGTATTACTGCTCTGGTGAAGGAAGGAAAAACCAGAAAGTTCTGGATAGATGAAGATGTCATCTATACTAAAGGCCGACGCGTCTACGTATCAAAGTGTGGCAACTTAAGAAAGCAGCTAATCAAAGAATGACATGACCCTTTATTGGCAGAACATCCAAGTACGAAGCAAACCCTAGAACTTCTAAAAAGAAATTATTACTGGCCAGGGATGAAGGATGGGGTAGAAGAATATGTTCACACTTTTCAACAAGACAAAGCTGTCCTTCAACAACCAGGGGGTTGTTGAAACCACTATCTATTCCTCGTAGACCATTGTGGAGTGTCTAAATGGACTTCATCTCCAAGTTGTCAAAATTGGATAGATTTGGAAGCATCTAGTCGTGGTGGATAGGTTTAGCAAGTATGCAACATTCCTTGCTTCTTCCATCGACTGTACTGTAGAAGAAGCTGCAAGCCTCTTTCTCTGCAATGTGATAAAGCTATGGGGAATACTACAAAGCATTATCAGCGATTGAGATCCTCGCTTCACTGAAAGATTCTGGACAGAACTAGTTAAGATGTTTGGGTTAGATCTAAATTTTTCTACAAGCTTTCATCCTCAATGCGATGAAAAAATTGAGAAGATCAATGCCCTCTTAGAGTTATATTTGTGTCACTATGTGAGTACAAATCAACAAAATCAAGCCAAATTGCCTGATGTGGAGCAATTCTCTTTCAGTTTGCAAACAAACGAAGCCACAAAAAAGCTTTCTTTTGAGATAATCATGAGACAACAACCCATGGCTCCCATCTCCCTTACAACCAATTATGAAATAAAAAGTCTGACAGCCTTCAAGTTTGCCAAGTCTTGTAATAAGCAATAGAAGCTAACTCGAGCAACATTACACAATGCCGCAAGGAGGATGAAAAAGTGAGCAGAAAAAAAGCAGAAGCATATCGAGTTTAAATAAGAACTAGTCCTTATAAAACTTCTACCCCAACAAATTCAAAACATTTCGAAAGGTACATAAAGGGTTGATTCGAATATATGATGGGCCTTTTGAGGATATGAAACAAGTGGGAATGGTCTCTTACAAACTCAAGCTTCCACCAAAATTAAAGATACATCCAGTCTTTCATGTAAGCATGTTGAAGCCCAATAATGGAAGACCTTTAAGATGGATTTTGCAAGCGAGTGTCTAAAACCGTAATCACCTACTTTGATAAAGAAATTGAAGAAATACTAGCAGACAGGGTGATCAGACAACGAGGGGTGTCAAATTATAAGGAGTTTCTCATCAAGTGGAGAAGATTTTCTGATAGTGAAGCTAGCTAGGAGCATGAAGACACACTATGACAGTTCAAAGAAAAGATCCAGCAAGATCAGATGAATGACACAATGAGGGCATTGCGAGCTTAAGTGAGGGAAAGTGTCAGACTCTGTCATCTTCAAAGAAATTGACAAGACAATCATGTGATGGAAGATTCTAGAAAAAACCAGATGGAGGAGAGCAATCCAAGTAACTCTAGAAGATCCTGCTGCTTATAGAGAATATTAGAAGGAAAAGCTCCAAGGAGAACTCAAGAATAGCCTAGAAAAATTTAGGTCTATATATGTATATAAGAGAATGGTGTAGAATTATGTAGAAACGAGACTATTCTAATGTAATCTAGAAAAATCCCTTAGACTTGGAGAAGACTATAAATAGGAGTCTCTCCCCCTCATTTAGAATCATCCAAGGTTCTCAAGCATTCAAGTGTTGTCACTCTTTCTTAGTGAAGTGTTTCTTTCTCCGATACTTCTCCCTACTTTTCTTCCTATAGAATGTTTTGTGCTTACAAGTTCAAGCGTTGTGAGGTGAGGGTTAAGCTAATTTAGTAAGAGCGTTGAAGCCGCACATCTGACTTGAGATAAGTTATTCCGTGACACATAGCTACAAACACCACAACTCAATCAACCTCTCTAGAAACTGACAACCCTCTACCTACTCAACTAAAATTCCTCATGGCCAACATCATAAATATAGTCTCCATACAACTTACTCCTGATAATCAACCAATCCGGAAGGCTCAGGTCATCGAACTGTTTTGAGCCAACAAATATGTGAAGAAGGTTTTCTAGATGACTCCTGCCCTTGCCCAGAAAAAACTTCACATCAACTTCACAAACTACTCAGTCCTCAACCAAGAGACTATACAAAGTAGTTGTTAATAGATCAAAATGTTGCGGCAACATTTTACACTGTTATTTCTCCTTCAACCCTTCCATACATTTTGACTCTTAAAACCAAGCTCATGAAAAATCAAAAGAACTTTCTCAATCTACAAAACTGACAATGACATGTGGACAAGGTAACACGATAAAACCATCGCCACAAAAAAATCCAAACCACTATATCACCAAACCTTCTTCATATTCCATAATCTGTCAAATCTGCAAACAAACTAGGGCGCTCTGCCTTCAAATGTTGGCATCTATCCTATCAATCACCTACAACCCTCGTGAAACACTTTAAGCTAGACTTACAAACAACTGGTACCACAATAGTGGAGCAAGTGACCACTTCACCTCAGAGCCCTACAAACTCTCCAATCCGCAAGAGTATCGAGGAACTGACATCATCACAGTGGGCAATGACCAACAACTACAAATTGCTTGCACCGGTGGCATTCTTCCCACACCCAACAATAAGTTATACATCTCCAACCATCACCATGTTCCTAATCTAGCTTACAATCTTCTATTAGTTCCCAAACTTACCTCTAACAATTCCTGCTTTATTAAATTCATTACTAATGGCTAACCTATAGACGAATAAGACAATCCCTGATGATCCCCAAATCTGTGAACTCTACACAATACGACACTCAGCTCCCAACTCTCCACCTAGTTTACTTGCCCTTCTATCACTTTAGCAAATATTGCATATGTGGCATTGTCAACTCAGCCATTCGTCCACGCAAATGCAATCTATCTTAGCTAAAAGCATACCATCCCTATGTAATTTATTCAACAACTTACAATGTACCACAACATCTAGGAAAAAAGCCACAAGTATCATTTAGTGCATCTATGTCACATGAATCTCATCCTCTAGAAATGATTTATTTAGATGTATGAGATCCCTTCCCCCACATTATCTATACAATCTTATAAATAGTAGATAGTCTTTGTTGACCATTACTTTTGCTACTCATAGGTATATCTCGTTCATAATAAGGCTAAAAATACTAAAAAAGTTATTGAATTGAAAGATATAGCTGAGAAACAATTCAATCACAAGATTAAAAAACTCCCCTCTGATGGAGGCAGTGAATACATGAATCTCACCCTCCACAACACTCTCAAAGAATGTGCAATTCTCCATCAGTATAGCTACCCTCATACTCCTGAACGAACGACATTGTTGAACGTAAAGACGCCATCTCATCGAAGGGGTGTGAGTTTGTGTTAATCATCCTAAACACTCAAGACATGCTCACAGAGTCAAGCATGCTAAACTTCAAACCAATCACAAATCCCTACTCAACCAAATCACTCTCTACAACTCATGTCACCAATGATCCGCAAAACCCCTCCCTCTACTGTTTAGATTGTCGGATCCCTCGGGTCCGGTGCAACGACCCCGTCAAAGTCAAACGTATTCGGAGACTTACCTATACATAGATGATGGTTAGGACACTCTGACATTATATGATGTGCTAAGCTAGGGTTTAGGATGCAAGGTAGTATTTCTGGATGTCTATAATTATTGTTCTGTGTTGTACTACTTGTGCTAGTCATTCGTCGCTTTTTTTTTGCCTTTTGGTGTGCTAGTGTACTTGACATGCATGATAGTATAATAGGGCATGCTTCTATAGTGAGTCGTGTTTTCTTATATGCACACACAGGTACCACTATAAGGGAGCATGTAATGATTTCTAACCTTTTTTTGCTTGCAGGTGTTATTCAGCTCCCCCTCAATTATAAGGAATGACCTATTTTGTGTTGCATGGATTTCTCCGCTAACTCGTGTTTTTCATGTAAGTCGAGTTATTTATTTTGACTTTCAAAGTATTTGACAGAGTCCCTATGAAGAGTTTGCATCGGAAATAAATTACGGGCATCTTGGTCTACCAATATCCAAACTTCCAAATCCACATCCAACCTCATAGCCTACGATGACTCCAACTAAGCTAGAGATGTAATAAATATAAAATCTATTTCTAATTATTGCTCTTTTTTAGGTAACACTCTCATTTTTTGGTCTGTTAAAATGCAACATATTATTTTTGTATTATTTGTTTCATTCTTATATTTTTCAAAGTATTTGTGGTTGTTTATCCAATGTACAAGTGATTAGACACTTTGGGAACAAAGAGGATAAAACAGAATCAGAACGGGTTGAACTAATGCCTAGGTTACAATCTTGGGCACCTAGGTGTTCGAAACCAGTGGATCAGGTGCCTAGGAGTCAATTTTGGGCACCCAGGTGTCGTTTGAGATGGTCCAAAACAATCAATTCGAAGGCTCATCTGTAGAAGGCCTAATATCCATATAGCTAGATTCTAAGAGTTATGCACAATTTTTAAATATAACTGTATCTCAGATGACGTCGTTAGACTTAGGTTGTTTCTATAAGGATAAAGCTAATATTTAGTTGAATTCCTTAGCCCCAAGATTTAAAAAACTGTCAAATTTAGAAATAATATCACATGTTTCACCCAATTAGATAGTGAATCCATTTAAAGAGATACATAGGAAGTGCCAACACCATGCCCTACCTGATTGTCTTATCATTCAAATATTTTACAATGTGTTGGTGGAATTATTGAGGTCAATTATAAATGCTGTAGCTCAGGGTCACTTATGTCAAAGTCATTTAAGGAGGCTTATTCACTCACCGAGCAGATGACTGTGAATAATTATGAATAGCCTTCAAAGAGAGTAAACCCTAAGAAGAAAGCCAGTGTCCATGACACAGTAGAAGAGCCTAATATCCATATAGCTAGATTCTGAGAGTTATGCAAAATTTTTAAATATAACTGTATCTCAGATGACGTCGTTAGACTTAGGTTGTTTCTATAAGAATAAAGCTAATATTTAGCTGAATTCCTTAGCCCCAGGATTTAGCTGAATTCCTTAATCCATGACACAGTAGAAGAGCCTAATATCCATATAGCTAGATTCTGAGAGTTATGCACAATTTTTAAATATAACTGTATCTCAGATGATGTCGTTAGACTTAGGTTGTTTCTATAAGGATAAAGCTAATATTTAGTTGAATTCCTTAGCCTTAGAATTTATAGCTATTTGGATTAACCTCACTCAGAAATTCTTAGCAAAGTATTTCCCACCTTAAAAAACTGTCAAATTTAGAAATAATATCACATTTTTCACCCAATTAGATAGTGAATCCATTTACGAGGCTTAAGAGAGATTCAAAGAGATGCATAGGAAGTGCCAATACAATGCCCTACCTGATTGTCTTATCATTCAAATATTTTACAATGGGCTGGTGGAATCATTGAGATCAATTATAAATGTTGCAGCTCGGGGTCACTTATGTCAAAGTTATTTAAGGAGGCTTATTTACTCACCGAGCAGATGACTGTAAATAATTATGAATAACCTTGAGGAGAGTAAACCCTAAGAAGAAAGCCAATGTCCATGACAGATGTTTTAACAATCCTTATCTCACAATTTGTTATTATTTTTAGGAAGTTAGATAACCTAGGACTAATCCCTACTCAGTAATGAGATTGTTTATGGACCAGTAGAAGATTCTAGCACTAACACTCTGGAGACCTTAAATGTCATAAGAAATCTATTTAACAGCTCATATTATGATACCTACAATTCAAGTTGAAAAATCATCGAAATTTTAACTGAAACAATAGTAACCCAGATGTAGGAAACCAATAATGGGGTAACAACCAAACTAACATAGTAGAAAGTTGGAATAATTTAGGCAGTGGCCACCCATTACCTATTTAACCTCCTAGATTCACTTATAATCCTCAATTTAGGGAAAAGAAATTATCCTTGAAAGAAGTAGTACTGAATATGAGGAATAATATTCAAAGTCATGCTGCTTCCATAAGAATATTAAAACACAAATTGGGCAAATAATCGACTCATTGAGACAGAGACCCCAAGAAACATTACCTAACAATACAAAAATGAATCCAAATGACTAGAATGCGGAGCACTGTGATGTAATAAGACTTAGGAGTGGAAATGAAATTTAGGAGCTGAGTGGAAAATCTAGAATGGAGGAGTTCGAATCTGAGGATGATAGATTTGTAGAAAAACTTACCACAGACTTGAGAAAAACACCTTCACCATCTCTGATAGAACATAAGAGACTACCACTACCTTTTTCTCATAGGTTGATTAAACAAAAATTGGACCAACAATTTTTAAAATTTTTAGAAATGTTTAAGAAGCTCGTTATTAACATTCCATTTGCTGAAGCATCTGAACAAATGCCTAGTTATAAAAAATTTATCAAAAAGATTTTGGACAAGAAATGCAAATTTTAAAATTTTAAAACTATTGCATTAACTGAAAATTGCAACACTATTATTCCATGCACTATAGAAGATCTGTTTATGGGAAATACGTTATGACTCAGGAGCTAGAATAACTTTAATGCTTTTTCAGTGTTTAAAAGACCAGGACTAGAAGAGCTACAACTTACCATTATGAAATTTTAATTAGCCTACCGTTCTTTAACATTCCAAAAGGGGTATAAAAATATCATAGTAAAATAGAAAAAAACCATAATCCCTATTGATTTTATTATGTTGGATATGAATGAAGATGTTGAAATTTTCATTATTTTTGACAAACTTTTTTCTTGCAACTAGTAGGGCAAATATTGACTTACAAAAATGGAAATTAGCTATCATAGAGAAAATAAAGAAGTAACTTTTCTATTTCACTCCCTACTTATACCCTTGACTAATATTTGAGAGTAAAAATAAAAAAGTTACAAGAGAATTTAAATGAGAATTTGGAAAATAAATGATTTAATATTTCAAAAAAAGAAAAATTCATGATCACAACAGAATTCATTAGGAGAGCCTTCAAAACAACTTAAATATTAGACGATAAATCAAAGATTATTAAATCAAAGATTATTAAACTGAATTTTTTATCCTACATAAAAATCTTTAGATTAAACTAACCTTGTTAGGATGAGAAACATAAAATCAAACGCTATTTGGGAGACAGCTGGTGGGTTTTTTTTTATTTTTTGGTTTTGAGACCACCACAACTCTCAAAAGATTCCTATCTAAATAAACGAATATGACATTCGAAGAATAACATACTTTCTCGAAAGATAGAGACATTACCATAGAACATATTCAATCATAAAAAAATTCTTTGCGGTCTACGGAACCAGAATTCTTCCCTTATATTACGAGTGTAAGATAATGTTTACTTTGATTGTGGGGTCTCGTTCCTAAAAGGGCAAGCCCTTGTAATTAATTACATCTTTAGAACTGTAAGCCATAAAGAAAATCTCTTAATTAATATCATAAGTCGAATTGCCAAGGATAGGGTATTTATAATTGGAGAGTCCAAGATATAGGAATTAAGCTTCAAGGGATGGGACTTATAGTCTGATGACGACATGTCATGGAAAAGGCCCAAGATATAGGGATTTGACCATCCAATGGAGGGAATCTTTACCCAAAATGACGTCTGAATAGTCTTGAGAAAGGGCTGATAATGAGTTCAAACTAAGTTTGATTTGAATTGAATTTGAACTGAGTTTGAACTAGAGTTAAATTGAATTTTGAAGTGAGTTTGAAGTCAAATGATGATTTAAAAATACTTGATTTGACTGATGAAGGTGATTGAAAACCCTAAGCTAAGGATAGAGTCATGTAGGAAATAATTTCTAAATAGAAAATGAAACCTTAAATTCTATAGGAAATTTTAAAGGTGGACTAACCTAGACTTTATGAATAACTTGCCCGATTAAGATGCCCATGACTTTCCGTCACCTCGAGAACATTAGTATCCGTCAACTATGACCAACCTCATAACCAGGAATTCCCCTTAAATGTTGGAGCATGGAGGATTCATAGTTTTATGGAAGTTTGAATTACCTTCATCAGTAACCATGGGTAACTTCATTCTAAGATATTCCCTATAGTCTGAGTGGATAGGTTCGTTGTTTTGTATATCATAGTCCTTAGCACTAACTAGACACCTAAGCTGACCTAGGCTTGTATACTCAGACTAACCCGGACTAAGTATGTGGCCCTTGGTTCAGGGTCCAAGTTAGCTAACCTAGAGTACATGTCAGATCAACCTAGGTTCAGTTCTCGTTCTTTATCTTGGTGTGTTTTAAATATTTATTTAAAGTTTAATATTTGCATTAATATCTTGTTTGATTCCTAGGTTTTATCAGTCATGTTGAGAAATCAGAGTTTTCTAAATTTTGTTTTAGTTTTATTTGAGATTTGGTTTCTTTTTTATGTTTGCGGAAAAAACTGAGAAGTTCTCATCTTTGTTTTTCCTTTTGTTTTATGTATATGTGTGTGTGTGTGTCTATATATATATATATATATATATATATATATTTGTGTGTGTGTATTTTAACATGAAATAACATGTGGGTTAACAATAAATAAAATTTAAAACATAAAATGACATGTGGAATATGAAACAATGTATGGAACATGGAAACAAATATGAAATAACATGTATTTTTAGTCTTGGATTAGACTTTAACTAAGATCGGGCTGATGTAATTTGATTTTCCAACAGATTAGGACAAAATTAGGCTTAGGTATGAAATGGGTTTGCTAATTTAGGCCTACATTGGACTTAAGCTGGCTCGAATTGAGTTGGGTTTGATTTAGATTGACCCGAGTTAAATTGGGTTGACTTGAGATGAGCTGGGTTAAGCTAGGTTGGCCCGAGTTAACTTAGGTTTGATTTGGGTTTGACCCAGATTAAGCTGGGTTGACTCGGGTTGGATTTGGTTTGATTTGGTTTTACCCAGTTTAAGCTGGGTTGACCAAGGTTGGCTTATGATTAGTTTAGGTTTAAACCAGATTAAGCTAGGTTAGCACGGGTCAGCTAAAGTTTAGTTTGGATTTGACCTAGGTTAAGTTGGGTTTGCCCGCGTGGCGTAGGTTGGGTTTAGCTCTGATTAGGGTCAGACCTGAATAAGTTACGGTTACGTCTGGGTTGGGTCAGACCTATGTTAGGTTGGGATTTAGGTCAGACCCGATTTGGGTCAAACCTGGGTTAGGTTGGGATTTAGGTTAGGTCTGACTTGGGTCAGACCTGGGTTAGGTTTAGATTAAGGTCAAGTCTGATTGGGTTAGACCTAATTCAGGTTTGGGTTAAGGATTGAGCAAGACCTGAGTTGAGTTAGGTCCATTGTTTGGGTTTGAGCTAGACATGAGTTGTTAGCGTTTTCCTGTTGGATACAATAATTGAGGATAACTTTATCTCTTGTGACGTTAGTGAGACTGGTAGTGGGTAGGAAACATGTCACTATAAAGTGGTGCCAAGCTCAGGATAATCTTAATCAGAAATAAATGAGCATTCACAGTGTTCAGATTCTTGAATGTTGTTATGAGGTGGTCCACATAAGTTTTTTGAAGAGTTTTTTTGAAATTGATGACAATACTAACCGAAGAGAAGTTCAATTTGTTGTGGCAATACACTGCAATAAACTTAGATTTGATGGGGGACTCGTCGTTCAGATGTGAGAATTCTCTGTCAATTGTGGAAAAACTAGATTCATTGAAATCCGGTCAAAGGCTTGGTTACTTCCGTTTTCGAGAGAGAAAAGGCCCACTGTTGAAATAGCTTGGGTCAAAGGCCTGGTTACTTCTGGTTCCAAGAGAGAAAATAAGTTTGAGAGACATCTTATCTGTAGTGTGTATAGAATGATATCAATAGAGTCGACTGTAGAATCTTCAAAATCTCTTTGAATGAAATTAAGATCAGAGTTAGACTAAAAAACTTTCAAGGAATATTGATGATGGAAAGGTATTCCTTTAAATGAGCAGGCGGAGGCTCACCGATTAAGAACATGAGATAGACCCAAAATTTCAAATCAGTTTGATAGACCCATAAAAAATTCGATGGAAGAATAGACAACTGAATTCATCATAAGAGATGGAAAGAATAACGATTTCTCTAGCGAAGTCGCCGGAAGAAACCTTGGTGGGGTTTTTTTTTGGTTTTGGACCACATAGATCTCGAAAGATTCCTATTTAAATGATCGAATACACATTCGAAGAATAACATATTTTTTTTAAAGATAAAGACATTTGAATGGATTCAATCATAAGAGAAATCTTTGAGGCCTAAGAAACCAGGATTCTTCCCTTACCTTACGTGTGCAAGAAAAAGTTTATTTTGACTATGGGGTCTCGTTCCTACAAGGACAAGCCCTCGTAGTTAATTATATTTTAAAACTGTAAGCCCTAAAGAAAACCTCTCCATTAATATGACAAGTCGAATTGCCAAAAACCGGGCTTTCATAATTGGAGAGTCCAAATTAGAAGAATTAAGCTTCAAAGGATAGGAATTATAATCCGATGATGACATGTCATGGGAAAAGCCCGAGATATAAGGATTCGACCGCCCAATGGAGGGAATTTATACCCAAAGTGATGTCCAAATAGTCTTGGGAAATGGGTGATAATGAGTTCTAACTAAGTTTGATTTGAATTGAATTTGAGCAGAATTTGAATTGGATTTGAATTAAGTTGTGAAGTGAGTTTAAGTTCAAATGATGATTTAAAAACACTTGATTTAACTGACAAAGACCCAAAGTTAAGTATAGAAAAAATGGAACCTTAGACTTTATAGGGAATTCTATAGGTACGCCCTCGGTCAAGATGTTCATGGCTTTCCGCCGCCCGAGAAACATTGGTATCTGTCGACTATGACCAGCCTAATAACCAGCAATCCTCCTTAAATGTCGGAGCATGGAGGATTTGTAATACCAAGGTAGTCTGATTCGTCGGTAACCATGAGTTACTTCATTCGAAGGCATTCCTTCTAGTCTCAGGGGGGGTAGGTTTGTTGTTTTGCATGTCCAAGTCCTTAGCACTAACTAGACACCTAAACCGACCTAGGCTTCCATACTCAGATTAACTTGGGGTAAGTTTGTGGTCCTTGATTCGATGTCTAAGTTAGCTAACCTAGAGTTCATGTCGGATCTACCTAGGTTTAGCTCCCCTTCTTTATCTTGGTATGTTTTAAAAATTTATTTGAAGTTTAATATTTGCATTAATGTCCTGTTTAATTCCTAGATTTTGTCAGTCATGTCGGCAAATCTGAGTTTTCTAAGTTGTGTTTTTTTTTTTAATTTGAGATTTGGTTTCTTTTTTAGGTTTGCGGAGAAAACTGAGAAGTTCTCATCCTTTTTTTTGTTTCATGTATATATTTTTTATTTTATTTTTAAAATGAAATAACATGTGGGATAACATGAAATAACATTTAAAACATAAGATAACATGTGGAACACGAGAAAATGTATAGAATATGAAACACCATATGAAATAACATGTATTTTTAGCCTTGAATTAGACTTGGGTTATAGTCAGGCTGAGGTAAGTTGATTTTCCCAACTTAGGCTAGCTCAAAATTGAGCTAAGGTATGATAGGGGTTTGTAATTTGGGGCTGGGTTGGACTTAAGATAAGGTGTGATAGGGGTTTGTAATTTGGGGTTAGGTTGGACTTAAGCTGCCTAGGATTAGTTGGGTTTGATTTAGATTGATCCGGGTTAAATTGGGTTGACTTGGGTTGAGTTGGGTTAAGCTGAGTTAACCTGGCTTAACTTAGGATTGATTTGGGTTTGACCCAGATTAAGTTGGGTAGGCCCGGGTTGGGTTTGGGTTGATTTGGTTTGACCCGAGTTAGCTTATGTTTAGTTTGGATTTGACCAGGGTTAAGCTGGGTTAGCACCAGTTTGTTATGTTTAGTTTGGGTTTGACCCGAGCTAAGCTAAGTCAGCTCAGGTTAGCTTAAGATGGGTTGGATTTAGGTTTGATTAGGGTCAAACCTAGATTAAGTTAGGTTTAGGTATGGTTTGGGTCAAACCTAGGTTAGGTTGAGATTTAGGTTAGGCCTTATTTGGGTATGACTTGGCTTATGGGTCAGGCCTAAACTGGGTCGGACCTGGTTTAGGTTTGGGTTAAGGTTTGAGCTAGACCTGAGGACCTGAGTTGGTAGGTCTAGTGTTTGGGTTTGAGCTAGACCTGAGTTGGGTTAGATCTAGTGTTTAGTTAGGTTTAGCCGGTGAGTTTAAGCCAGACCTTGGTTGGGTCAGATCTAGTGTTTAAGTTTGGCTAAGTTTAGGTTGGGTTTAGGTTAGGAATTGGGTTAGACCTAGATTGGGTTAGGTCTAGGGTTTAGGTTAGGGTTTGGGTTAGACCAAGGCTATTAGGTTGATTAACCTAGCCTAAAACTAATTTGAAATTTAATAAAAAAAGCAAATGCTTAATTGAAAAAACTAAGTGAATTACTGGGGAGGGAGGCTTGACCGGAATAGGAGGCTTACCGAGGAATTGCTTCCCTTCTTCTAAATGCCAAAGACTTCGAGTGTTGGAGGGTTTCTTCTCCCTTTAACAGGCTGCCTATTTATTGGTTCTGAAAGCGGGGGCTGAGCACTCTGGAGCCGTCCGATGGGGTGGCGGGTTGACAACATAGATCCATCGGACGGTTAGTGAGCCACAGATCGCCGCCAGCAAAACAGTGTGATGATTTGTGGCTTGATCCGTGGACGAAAGCCACATATCGCTGACATGCAAAGACGGTTTTCTTGGGCGTGGACATGCCCAATCCTAGCGTGACCACGCTGAGGAACCTCTAGGCATGGTCACGCCTAGGCTAGGCATGAAGAAGCCGAGGTGCTTTGGTGCGTGGTCACACCCAAGCCTGGCGTGACCACGCCAGACCAAAAAAGGGCAATTGCTGTTTTGACCAATTTTGTTGTACCATATCAAGGGGTGATGGCTGTGCAAATCCTATGTGACCAAAAATGAGTTCAACAATAGCCCAAGCATTATCATGTAATGTGATTGCATGATTGCTTGCTTTATGATACATGTGTAGTTGGGTCAAGTTGAGGACGTTAAACTAAACATTTATTGGGAGACAACCTAAAGAATTTTCCTTACTTTTTGGTGTGATTGAGCATGCTTTGCTAGCCATAATACCTAGAAACACCTACATCTCACACAATTTAGAAGAACAATGATGATGTTTGACTAGCTTAAAATTTAGAATTTAATATTGTACCTGTAATTTCCTGCATAGCACGTGAGTGATGTGTTATGGTTTACCTATCTATTGATTTATTATCTTAAATATTCTAGTGTAGTATGTATTTTTAGCCACTATGCTTATGTTCCAGTACCTTTGTTTATGTTTAGTATTGGTTGCACACTGCATATTCTCAGTAAAAAGGGGAGAATTAATGTGTAATTATTGCCCCTTAAGTTAAAGTAAAGATAAAACATTAGAATTTATATAAAATGCGGGGCATAGAAAGACAAGCAGAGGTGAATTTTAATAATAGGTAGAAAACTTAAATTTCAGTGAGAAAATTCTAAAGGCAGTGAATAAAGTTAGTCAACCACTAGTACTTGATTTATAATTCTATTAATACCTAATCGATATACTTTTTCATAAATTCTTAATGTGGGCAATAAATATTTATAAAATCAATACCTCAAGACTATAAATTTCATCACTAAATAATTTAATTCTTAGACAACATTAGTTGAATTATAATTTTTTTAGGAAAAGTTAGGAAATAATTAAAATTTTGATTTAGAATGGGATCAGTATTCAAAATTATTAGGAGAAGCATGAGGTTAAACTCAAATAAGAAAATTGGTACTAATAAACATTTCTAATAAATCAAAGGATTAAAGCTTCACTAACTTAACTTTGAAATTTTATATTCAACATGATAATAACAGAATAAATATTGTTTAAGTGCGTAGCTAAACAAATTTCATGTGAAATGTTAATTTCATGAAATTATGATCTCACATAATTAATTTGAGATGATTTGAATAAATCTAGTCTTAATGTGAGTTATATCAAGATATTAAGGGGTTGCTATGAAAATTCTACCTAAAGAAGGGACTTGAGCACATTTATCTAAATATGTGTTGAATTATTAAAAAAATACTGAAATTCTTGATCTAAATCTACCATAATTTTGATTAAATTCTAATTTTAGATTTTGAAATTACTTAGGGCAAGAAAAATTTATGTGGATATTTGATGTGTATTAAATATGTGTGATATTTTATGTTATTTTTATATTATTTATGTTATTTTTATGCTTTTCTATGACATTTATGGTTGTATATGCAATGCACAGGTGATTAGACATCTTAGGAGCAAAGGAGATGAAATAGATTCACAACAAGCTGAACTAGCATTTAGGTGCCAATCGTAGGGCCCAAATGCCCTAAACAATGAACTAGGCACCTGAAACCAGAGCCACATAAGCTTAAGCTCCAGTTTTGAGTTATCATGCTCCCGAAAGCAGAGAGACACTAGTTCCAAGCGCCTAGGCGCCCTTAAGCGCGGAATTTTGGTTCAGACTCCTTAATAGATGTCATTTCATGTCAAAGGAGTTAAAGGAGCCTAATACAAAGCATCAGAAGGAAGAGAGGGGATTGGATATCATCGAAAGGGAGAAGCATGCCACTGGGAAGGGCGTCGTCGAAGAATACTTGGGAGTAGTCAGAGCACTTCAAAGGAGAATTCTATAGGAGTTTTGTTAGTGTAAGCGAGTGTAGTCCTGAGTGAGATTGAGTTTATAGTATACTCAGAGAGAGAAATCACAATGGATTCATTGTAAGCTCTTATAAATCAATGGAGAAGATCGATGAGATCGTTCTAACTTTGTTAAACTTTAATTTATTAAAAAAAAATCTATATTTTGTTCAACCATAAAGTGTATGACTGAATCTTATGTATCGCTTGAACTGGATTCTATGCAAATTGCTAAAGTGTTTGTATAGTGATCACGTGTAACTATTTATAAGTTAATAGTTTAACCTTCTTGTAATTTACTCCTAAAATATCCACTTAGGTTGTTAAAATGAGTTGTGATCTAGTACTATGGAAGTAGGCTAGTGGAATAATTATGTTAGGGCGGTGCAATAGTGTAGGAAAATTTGCAAATGCTGGAAATTTTGCATGATTAGGGGACTAATGTAATATGAAATCCCAATTTTTCTTATTATCACTAAGAGGGGATAAGGACAGCTGTTGTTCCTAATTGTCAACATTAATGGAGTCACATGGATAGGGCTAAGTTGCTAATTTCAATTTAAGGGAGGTTTTCTCACTTAATTAAAACCCTAAAACATAGTTAGTAGGTTTCAACTCTTTACAAAAATTAGGTTAGTCACTTTCAAAAACTCACCCAACTTTAATTCTCCAAGCTCGGCGTAAGTCCAATAAATAAAAAAAATTTCAAATTTGAAAATTAAACATGTTCCTCGTGTGCTTGATACACGAACTCAAATTTATATACTACTTGATTGACACGTATACTTGCGTAGTTGCCGATGCTTCACAGTATATTTAGCATCACTCGCTCCATGAAGGCATAATACAGGGCCCTTATCTTAGCAACAATTGACAGCATTTGGCTAAGATGTCTTCTTCAAGACTTCAAGCTGCCACTACCTCAGACCACCCCCTACGTTGTGAAAATATCTCCACCATTTCTCTTGCTAACAACCGAGTATCTCATGCTAGGGCAAAACACATTGACGTCGATTGGCACTTTATTAGGGATTGCATAAAAAACAAACATATCATGACAGATGACATCGCTACCTATGATCACATAACGAACCTCTTTACTAAATCTCTCTCCAACGCTCAGTTTTAGCTCCATCTTTCAAGCTGACTCTCTCTCTCTTGAGATTATCACCTTGAAGGGGGGTGTTAATGTTACAAAACCATTGCACCAGACAAATTACCGTCTACTACTCCACTCTCGGCATTGACTGCATTTTAACCAGATACATGTAACCAAATTCATCACAGCCATTCATCACCTAACATAACTAATTACATCACCTTTAAATACATCTCCTATGTACTGTTGAAACCATGAGACAGAAATACAAAGAGTTAAATCAGCAAGTCTCCCATAAAGCTTTCTTTTCTACTCTATCTTTTCTGCTCTGCTCATGAGTATACTACACAGTCAATGCTTGACAACCTATAGATACGAAATATATTTAATAAATCATTTCACATTCCTTATAATACCTAAGTGATTTATTTTCCTATGAGACATTCAGAATGCTTGCACTCAAATAATAGAGTTGTACAATTTAGATTAAAAAAGTGCCCTGTTCGAAACTAGCATCAAATAAATACATAAAATAATTTATATCTGAAATATGGCAACCGTTCAAGAATTAAATGCTAGAAGAAATGGAAAAAAATGAATTAGTTAAATCTAAATATAGCAAATAATTAAAGGAAAAAATATACAAAGGATAACACTATACCTGCACAATGACAGAAAGTACTTCCATGACAAAAATACCAGAGGAAATAAATAATGGCAAGAACATTCCCGTGCAAGAAGCCATTGAAGCAAGTGCACCACCCAAGCCCAAGGAGCCAGTATCACCCATAAATATAGAAGCCTTATATCTGTTGTGAAATAAAAAACCTACACAAGCACCCGCCATTGATGCTCCGAAGATTGAAAGTTCTGTTTCCAACTAGAAGAGATCAGTACTTCCCAATTTTGATCTTTGCAATGCAATTCAAATTAGCCAAAAGGCAGTTTCAGCAGAATGGTAGAGGATATTATTGAAAACAATATGCGTACTGATGTAAAGGATTGATATTGAAAAGTGAGGGCCAAAATACGTATTGGATATCTTGCATCTACAAGTAACATTGGAAGTAGTAGCATGTACAAGAAAACATAAATTAACGTTTATGATCAGCTTGACCAGGCTTATTAGTGTTTAGATGGAGATCAGACCTCAAACTCCAAGGTTTCAAAGAAAGTTAATCTTTTAGATTGATAACAAAACCACGAAGCAGAAGCAGCGGTTATTCGTAGGCCAATGCTGTTCTTTAAGCACAAGAGGCAGAAGGAGAACAGAAGTTTTAATTTCATTGGTCGAACCTAATCTCTGCTCCAGATTCTTATGAGTAGAGTATGTTTACTGATTAGGCTCAAATCTCCGTAATCAAAATAAATAGAAAACTTATGTTTAGTCATTTGATTAGTCTAAATAAACTCAAAGCCCCATCATATCCTATATGCAGAAATTATCCATGAATATGTAAACATAACAAGATGACTAACTGTTAAGACTGGAGTGTGGAACACCAGGGACTTAAATCCGAGCTTAATACATCAACAAATTCTCATTTTACAAATAGATAAATATATCATTCTTTTTCAAGGGACAACTTATCATTCTTTTTTCGTTTACATTGTATGCGCATAGATGATAAACTTATTTTATATTCATAATAAAATAGTCAGTTACATTTATAGTTTATCTTGATTTATTGCTATATGGACTCCAATATATTAAATTGATTGATTAAGTTATAATATTTATTTTTTAAGCACGATAATTATGTTAAATACAACATATTTTATTCATGTAAAAATCATATTTTAAAATATCAATAACAATGGTAAATTATTTATAAAATACCATTAAAAAATTATAAAATTTCATACTTAAAAGCAGTGATGTATAGGTTGGAAGAACTTTTTGGTATTAATTAACTAGGCCAATGGGCTCACAAAATGATAACTCTGTATAAAATTATTGAATTTCCTTTGATTCTTGTTTACCATCTCTATTTAAAGGCTTTATAAAATTGACTATTAGCATATATAAATTGAATTGAAATTGAATAATAAATGATTGTCAAATCATATTTTAAAAAAATATGATTAAACCTGATATGATTACATTGGGATATAAGAAAATCAAATGTTAATGGATCGCGGTTTATTAAATGGCTGATCATAAATATCATCATATAAGAAATCACTTCAAAGCATAGTACTTATCACATTTAGAATCTATAATTTCACTTAAACCTGAAAACAACTTGATTGCATTTATTACATGGAAGTATATGAAGTAATCACATCATTTCGTTATTTATGATGCACACCCCAATGCCTTGTTTTTAATATTTTAATAGGCAGTGGTTACATACTAATTTGACTTGTCAAATTTACTCATTATAAATTTTCTCATAGCAAGTTCTACCAAGTTGATTGGGAGACAATCACCATAAGAGTAAATTTTCAATAGTTTTTTTATAACTTTAAGTTTATGCATTAAGTTATTTGTGTTTCTTTTGAGTATGAGCATTTTTTTTTTGTAGTTACTTTCTTTCATTTTGTTCTAATTAGATATTATTCTACTTGTTGAACTCTTCTTAAAAATTTTATCGATTGGATGAAATATTATTTCCTTTATATTTATACTAATAGATTTTATTTATTGCAAATGAACATCCATTTTTAAATTCAGAACAAGACTTTATATTTTTTCATTATATCCTGTGTTTTAAAGATGTGTCGCCTTCTGAACCTGGGATGTGACAAAGTATTATTAGAGTTTGATTTTTGTTTTTAATATTCCTTGTTTTCTTAAGGACATTTATTGAGGTGACTTTTTTTTAGGTTATTATCCATAACTATTATATTATTATATAACATGAATATTTAGTTATTCATTCAATTTTGATTTTGTGATATTTCATTAATATAAAATGGTGCCAAGAAAAAGAGGTGTATAATCGCTCGCATAAAGGTTAGCCCAAGTGCAATTGAAGAAGTTGTATCTAAGCTTAGAGGCCCTTATTCTCTTAACTGTAGTCATGGCGTGAAATGGTGTCATGTAGTGTCACTCAATATTACTAGCGAAGGTTTGAGCTCAAATTATGCAAGTAATTTAAGAAATTTATTAAAAAATTGAGAAGTTACAAGCATGCCAAACTCTATTATTGTGGCTTCGTTAAACTAATCGTTAAGTAATGCACAAGTATCTCCACTAATGCAAGTTGACATAACAATAAATGCTAATATTGGAATTAAAACTTTGTAGGTTATGGCTAGTAATAAGGATGTAATAGATCGAATGATAGGCTGATTTTTTATGACACGTCCTACTTTTAATAGTACTGTGGGTTCAATAAAATCAAATACATGATTCAAGATATAGATAAGAGATTTCAAATAATAAAGTGCCCCAAGGAGTATAAGATGTGTATGATTGCATTCTAATTGCATTAAAGTGTTGATAAATGGTGAGAGAGTCACTATTGTAATATTGGTTAACATGATACCTTGGGCAAGATTTGAGAGACCATTCTCGAGCAATGCTTTCTAATGACAAATTGTTGTAGACTATGAGAGACAATTTTCAAGGATCACCAGACTCATTCCTTTGATTATCCAATACAACTTGATAGAAGATATTAGAAAGTTTTTATTTGTTTTCAAATCCATTACCTAAAAAGAGCAAATTAATTGAGTCATGCACTAGAGATAGAGCTCAATGTTTAACAAGAGAGTGTGCTAGCAAGTAGAAGAATGTGGACACGCAAGTAGATGAGAGTTCTCAATAACACCAAAGCCGGCTGATACACAAAAATATATGCATTTTTAGACGCATATTTTATACCTATCTTTGATGATATTGCACTTTAATGGAAGGTATTTTGATGTTTTCTTGCAGGTTGTTGATTTTTAGGGCTTAAAGCAAAAAGAAAGCAAAAATGATGAAATTTGGAGTCAAAATGACATTTTTGAAGAAATGCTCAGAGCCGGCAGCGCCGACGACGCAGAACAAATAAACGTGGAGATGTTTTACTCAGCATCGACGGCGCCAGACCAGCACCAACGGGGCAAAAGGAGTTGCAGAACCTTCCAGAAAGTTTGATGTATTTGGACGATTTTTTGAAAAGTTTTTGGAGGCACCTCTTGGAGAACCGACCTTAAGCTCTATTTGGGGCCGAATTTCATCAGAAAAAGCGCTCCTCTATGTTTTTCACTCCTCTACTTTCATTTTTCGCACCACATCATTCCATTCCACTTCCATATTGGAGTCAATTAGTGATTTTGTATTCATAGTTTATAGTTTTTGTGGTGAGATTTAGTGTAAAACTTTCTGTAAGAGTGTTGGAGAAGGAGAAAAGTGAGAGATATCTTCTTCCTGTATTTCTAAAGAAATACTATGAAAGATTTGCTTTGAGAAAGAGTTTTCAAATAAGTATTATTTATTTATCAGTGTTATATGAACTTTCTTTTATATATGAAATTTGTGTTTTGCTATTTCTTTCTCATGAAGTCTGAGTAGTTCTCTCTATCTTTCTCCCAACTCTGAGATATGGTGAAATGAAGAGATAATATGAATGTGTCAATATTAAATTGTAAAATAAATTGTGAGGATTTTTCAACTCCGAACTTAATTTACTTTTCGATTTGGCCAATTGAATTGTTAAAATGTGTTGTGAAACATATGATCCGGGAAATGGAGTATGAAATCTATAACAGAGTAAGGATCATATTTGATTCCATGAAGGAGAACATTGTTTATGGAATTAAGTGCAAATAAGTAAGGAAATATTCTTTGTTGGGTGTAGAATTGGAGAACCTTTAGGGTGATAGATTAAAATCTTCAATTCAGTCGTAGTGTTTAAAATTTGAAGCGAGAGCTAGCCTTCAGGTGAAGGGAAGTGAGAGCTCTGGAGTGGGAGACGATATTCTCCAAGCCTAGCCACGAATTTAGGGACTAAACACTGACATTAACCAATGATTTTCTATGCACTGTATCAGGGTAGAGAATTAAAATTACTCCTATTTGACACAATACATATTATGAACATTTATCTCATTTCATTTTACCATAGCTTCATTGTAGTGGGAATGATGTTTTTTCACATAAGAATCTCCGTTACATAAACATAGTTAATATATTAATATTTATTGTTTTAAAATTTGCATATTTGATTTGATAATAGTTTAGAAATTTAATTTTGATTACATCTCAATAATTGAAATTAGTGACAGTGATTTCAATTGACTTTCTGTGAATTTTCTCATAAATTTGTCATTTCCAATTTAAACATTTCCCGTAGGATCTATATTTGGGGCTTAAATAGAAAGTTCATTATTACTTGATAACGATATGTATACTTGTATAGAATTCGAATATTAATTGCTTATATTTAATTAAATTTTACACAATTTATCGTAACAAAAAAAGTCGGATAAAGTTTTTAGAGCCATTACCGAGGAAGGTAACAGTTGAATTAAATAGTTATATGATATATCATTCATTTTAATTTATTAATAATATATATACCATAAGAAAATTATTATTATTATTATTAAAAAAATAATATAATAATAAAATTTAAAAATAAAAAATCCAAAAAGAAATATTTTTATTAGAGTGTTTTACTTTGCTTGTTTTATTTGTTTATGCGAAATATTCGATCTGAAAGTTTAGTACCATACGATTCAGAATTAGAACGTACTATTAGAAAAATTTGAAAATAACAAAAAGAAATTAAAAATTTACAAGAAATGGCGAATAACTTAGATAATCTAATAAATGAAAATCGATAAAGACCTTTAAAAGATTATGCGAATCCGACAGCAGATGAACTTCACTTGACTATTCAAAATCCTGATGTTGTTGCTAATTCATTTGAGCTTAAACCTGCTATTATCCAAATGATAGAAAACAATCAGTTTGGAGGATCACTTACTGAAGATTCTAACTTACATCTTGCTAGTTTTCTTGAAATTTGTGCTATATTTAAATATGATGGAATGTCTAATGATGTTGTTAGGCTTAGACTTTTTTCTTTTTCATTAAGGGATAAAGTCAATGCTTGGTTAAATTTGTTAGCACCTAAATCTATTAGAACTTAGGGATAACTATCACAAAAATTCTTGGCTAAATATTTTCCACCCTCGAAAACTACTAAGCTTAGAAATAATGTTACATCTTTTTGTCAGTTTGAAAGGGAATCGATTTATGAAGTCTGGAAAGATTTAAAGATCTTCTTAGGAAATGTCTACATCATATTTTACCAGATTGGTTAATAATTCAAAAATTTTACAATGAATTAGTAGGATCACTGAAATCTATTATAGATGTTGCGGGGGGTTCATTAATGTCAAAACCTTTTGATGAAGCATATTCATTAATTGAAGAAATGACTAACAATTTTCAATGGCCCTCTGAAATGTTAAATCCTAAGAAAGTAGCTAGTATTCATGAATCTGATGCAATGTCTATTTTGGCATCTCAAATTGCTGCTATTTCTAAAAAGATTGATCAAATGAGAATGAATTATACCCCCAGTATTAGAGGAGAGTATTAGAGGAGAATTCACTAAGATAGATTATTGATACTCAATCATCTTATGAAACTTTAAACGCTATAAATAATCTAAATAATATTCCCTATTCTAACTATTTTAACCATGGTTAGAAAAATCACTCTAATTTTAGTTGGAATAATTATAATAATTCGGTGAATCTATCTGAAAATCTGAACAATCAAGGAAATCCTAATTTTTGACCTTATTATCCTCCAGAATTTAACTCCAACCCTAACCCGTAAGTTAAAAAAAAGAAGTTGACGATAGAAGAAGTAATGTTGAATATGGGATATCAAATACATAATCAAGATGCTGCCATTAGAAATATTGAAAATCAATTAAGACATATTGCTACTGCACTTAGTAATAGACATTCTGGAATTCTTCCAAGTACAGTGGAGGTTAATCTAAAAGATCAAAATAAAGAGCAAATTAAAGCTATTCAATTACGAAGTGGAAAAGTAGTTGAAACAAGGATCCAAAGAGACACTGAAGTTGATGAAGAAAAGGAAGAAATGGAAAATGATCAACAGGAAAATGAACAAACACAAAGCCCTATAGAAAAAACGATTACCTCTGTTTCTTCAACGAGAACAAAGATAAATAATTTACAAAATTTTTGGAAATCCTTAAGAAGTTAAAGATAAATATTCCTTTTGTTGAAGTTTTGGAATAAATGCCAAGTTATACTAAATTTATGAAGATGTATTAAACAAGAAAAGGAAGTTTACAGATCATGAGACTGTTGTACTTAATGAAAAGTGTAGTGCTATTATTTAGTAGTGCTTGAAAAGTGTAGTGCTATTATTTAGAAAAAGCTTCCTGAAAAATGAAAAGATCCTGGTAGTTTTACTATATCTTGTGCAATTGGAGAAAAAATTTACCGAAAAGCTTTATGTGATTTAGGAGCGAGTATTAATCTTTATGCCTTTATCAATTTTTAAACGTTTAGATTTGGGAGAAATTTCTTCTACTACTATTACTCTTTAGTTAGCTGATCGATCAATAACTTATCGATCAATAACTTATCCAAAATTATCCAAAATGAGTTATAGAATATGTGCTAGTAAAAGTGGATAAATTTATTTTTACTGTAGACTTTATAGTATTGGATATGGAGGAAGATAAAGAGATTCCCACTATTTTAGGGAGACCATTTCTCGCAACAAGGAGAGTTGTAATAGATGTGCAAAAAAGAGAATTAATGATGAGAGTTATAGATCAAGAAGTGAAATTTAATATAGTAAAAGCTATGAAATATCTTGCAGTAGAAAAAAATAATGAATGTTTCAGGATGGAAGTAGTTGATTATCTAAGTAATGAGCAGTTTAAGAATGAATTCGAAGATAAATTAAAGCAATGAGAAATTTTTTATGCTGAAAATGAAGTAAAAGAAGAAGATTTAGATTATATTCAGGCCAAATTTGAAGCATTAGACTTGCTGGAAAATGATAGTAAAAATCTTATTCCTTCAAGTATTAAACCACCTGAACTTGAATTGAAGATATTACCTGCCCATTTAAAATATGTATTTTTAGGAGATTCATCTACATTGTCTGTTATTATATCTTCTGAGTTAACTTAAATTCAAGAACAAAAGTTGATAGAGATGTTGAAAAAGTATAAAAAGGGTTTTGGATGGACTTTAGTAGATTTTAAAGAAATTAGTCATTCAATTTGTATGCACAAAATTTTATTAGATGAACATATTAGATGAACAATATGAACATAAAGCGGATCCTTAGAGAAGATTAAACCCAATAATGAAAGAAGTTGTTAAAAAAGAGATTTTAAAGTGGTTAGATGCTGGAAATATATATCCTATTTCAAATAGTACTTAGGTAAGCTCAATTCAATGTGTTCCGAAGAAAGGAGGAGTGACTATTAAAGAAAACGAGAAAAATGAATTAATATCAATAAGACAAATAACTATTTGACAAATTTGTATTGACTATATAAAACTAAATATGACCACCATAAAAAATCACTTTCCTTTGCCCTTTCTAGATCAAATGTTGGGTAGATTGACTGGGAACAAATACTATTGCTTTTTAGATGGATATACCGGATATCACCAAATTCCAATTACTTCAGAGGATCAAGAGAACACAACATTTACAAGCTCATATGAAACATTTTCTTTTCGTAGAATGTCTTTTGGACTATGCAATGCACCTGTAACATTTCAAAAATGCATGATATCATTTTTTAGCAATTTTATAGAGCATGGAATGGAAGTGTTTACGGATGATTTTTCTATATTTGGGACTTTGTTTGAGTTATGTCTTAATAATTTAAAAAAAGTTATGGAGATATGTGAAAAATCAACCTAGTCTTAAATTGAGAAAAATGTCAATTTATGGTTGCAGGAGGTATTGTTTTTGGGCATAAAATTTTTGAAAAAGGCATGGAAGTAGATCCTGCAAAAATCCAAGTTATAGAAAAATTACCACCTCCTAATAATGTTAAAGGGGAGAAGTTTTTTAGGACATGCTGATTTTTACAGGTGCTACATAGAAAATTTTTCAAAAATAACTAAACCCCTTTGCCAACTTTTAGAAAAAGATACGAAATTTTATTTTAATGAGGAATGCATAACAACATTTAAATTATTAAAGAAAAAAATAATCACTGCACCTATAATAGTACAACTTGACTGGGAGAAACCATTTGAAATAATGTGTGATGTTAGTGATTATGCTATTGGGGCTGTATTAGGACAAAGACACGATAAAATTTTTAAATTTATATATTATACTAGTAAAGCTCTAAATAATGCTCAAATTAATTATACTACTACTAAAAGAGAGTTATTAGTTATTTTTTATGCCTTTGATAAATTTAGATCTTATTTAATTGGAACTAAATGTATAGTGCATACAGATCATTCTGCTATTAAATACTTGATGCAAAAGAAGGATGCTAAACCAAGATTAATTAGATGAATACTTTTATTGCAAAAGTTTGATTTTACCATTTTTTACCGTGGCAGATAGAAAGGGAAATGATAGTCAAATAGCTGATCATTTGTCTAGAATAGAAATAGAAATATCAACTAATTTTACAAATAAAATTTTAGAAAATTTCCCTGATGAACATTTATATAGTATTGATGAAATGGATGTACCTTGGTATACTGATATAGTTAACTATATTGTAAGTGATATTCTACCAACTGATATCAAGAATCCACAATTAAAGAAATTTATCTATGATTTGAAAGACTATTTTTGGTATGACCCATATTTATATAAACAATGTAAGAATTTAATTATTAGAAGATGTGTGCCTTATGAAGAAACTCAACAGATAATTGAAAGATGTCATGATTCTGAATTTGAAGGACATTTTGGAATAAATAGAATTTTGCCTTATGAATTACTAGAGACGTGTAGGAAAGTAGAACTGCACATAAAATTTTGCAAGCTGGATTTTATTGGCCCACTCTTTTTAGAGATGTTAATGAATATATTAAAACATGCGATAGATGTCAACGAGTAAGAAATATTTTAATAAGAGACATTATTTATAGAAGAAATGAAATTCCTATGAATTACACATTGAAATTTAAAAATTTTTATGTGTGGGGATTAGATTTTATGGGACCATTTATGACTTCATTTGGAAATTTACATATATTGCTTACTGTTGATTATACGTCTAAGTGGATTGAAGCTATTACTGTGCCTAGATATGACGCTCAGAGTGTTTCTAAAATTTTAATTAAAAATATTTTTACAATATATAAAATGTCAAGAGTAATCATTACTGATGGAGGATCTCATTTCAGGAATATCTCATTTCCTGATGGAGGATCTCATTTCAGGAATAAAAGAATCAAAAAATTAATCAAGAAATATGATATAATGCATAAATTCTCTACTGCTTATCATCCTCAATCTAGTAGTCTAGCAGAAATATCGAATTGTGAATTTAAAATCATTTTAGAAAAAGCTGTAAATCCTTATAAATTGGATTGGTCTGCTAGACTAGATACCTAGACATGGGCATACAGAACTGCTTATAAAACTTCTATAGGAATGTCCCCATATAGATTGATTTTTGGAAAAATATGTCATTATAGATTGATTTTTGGAAAAATAGATTGATTTTTGGAAAAATATGTCATTTACCGGTAGAATTGGAATATAAAGCATTTTGGGCTATTAAAGAATTTAATTTTAATTTGAAGGATGCTTGTGAAAAAATATTTTTGCAACTCAATGAACTTGAGGAGATTAGAAATGAAACATATGATAATGCGAAAATCTATAAAGAGAAAATGAAAATCTGCATGATCGAAAGATTATTAAGAAGAAATTTGAATATGGACAAGAAGTTCTACTATATAATACAAGATTGAGATTATTTTCAGAAAAACTAAAATCCAGATGGTTAGGACCACCATTTAAAATCAAAGTCTATCATTATGGAACTGTTGTTATTAAATATCCTAACACTGGAAAAATATTTAAAGTTAATGAGCATCGTTTGAAATATTATTATGAAGGGCACATACCTCAATTTAAAGAAGTTTTAATGTTAAGTCAACCCAACTAAACAAATGGTACGTCGGGCTGACGATGTTAAACCAATCGCTTTGTGGGAGGCAGCCCATACTTATATTGCTATGTATTACTATTTAGTTTGTTAAGTGTCTTATATATTAGTAGATAATAATCCTACACAATTGCATTGAATATAAATTAAGTCAAATATTAGTATTAGAGGAAAATTTGGAATCGAATTGAATAAAAAAATGAAAATCAAAATTTTGGCCAATGGCGTCGACGGCGCCCTAGATAACGGACATCAGCGCTGGCAGCGCCAATCGGGAGCGCCGGCGGCGC
>NW_018230745.1:46544-49030 GCF_001263595.1 Phalaenopsis equestris | reverse complement strand
GGAGATCTTAAATACCTTTTTGATCACCTAGATTGGAGAATGAATGAAAATTTTGATCACATTGGAACTTTTGAAGCAGGATTAGTTCGGATGTTTAAAGAAAAAGGGTAGATCGAAGGAAATTTGACAGATCAATTCCTGTACCGATCCTTTTACAACTTATATGTTCATTACCAATCTATGAGAGATATCAGAGGAGGAGAAAGCACTGAAGAAGAGGCGTAATAATTGAAGACTTTAAATTCTCTATCTATTTTAGAACATTATATATATTTAATGTAATTGTGTGGATTTAATTTGGTTTGGTTTGTTTGTTTTTTTTTTTTTGCTTTAGAATTTTGAACTTTGATTGTGTGTGTAGTTTTGTGACAGTGTTTAGTGTTGTGACTTGATTTCGACGCTGATTTATAAATAGTTTGTTTAATATGTGTGATTGTGTAATTAAGAAATTGTGTTTGTAAAAATGTGTACTTTCATATATAAAAGTTAGTTTGTAAAAATTTGTGCTGGTGAAATGTTTTGTTTTGTGAATTATTGTTAGATAAAAATTTGTGTTTAAAATACTAAAAATTTTGGAGCAAGTCGATTTAAAAAAATCAAAATATGAAATTTTCGGGCCTTCAGCGCCGACGGCGCCCTAGACCTGACAACAGATTTGAACCCCTAAAAATTTGCAATTTTTACTGTGGCCATCATTTTTACGCTTAAGTCGTCTTCAACCTTCGGTTTGGGCGGCTAGGACTTGATTGTGGTTCGATTTGAGGCGATTTAGAGGCTAAAAGACTTCAGGTTTCATCTTCTCTAGGTAGGAGCAATATTTTAAACAAAAAAATTTTGCTTTTCACTAAGGATTTATCTCACATTGCATGGATCCGAAAATATAAAAAAATTTTTGACAAATTTTTGAGAAAATCCTTTGGTGATGAACTCTTATATAGTGATTTGAAGTTTAAAATGTTTTACATTTTGATTTTTGGAATTTTAGAATTTATTCAGATTTTTCAAAATTTTTTAGATTTCCTATGACACCTAGATCGAGCAAAAGGAAAGTAGAATATGACGAGCAGAGATTTGTTAGCTTTAGAGCCAGTGCTCGATTTCATAGCATTTGTGAAAATAAGAAAGTAATTCAGGATCGAGGTTTTAAAAATCCAGGAGAAGTTGAACGTTTGATTATTGCTCGGCAGTGGGAAAACTTCTGCTATTTTACTGTCGATGCGATAACTGAGATTGTAATGGAATTTTATGCCAACCTTCCTGAACCTTCTGATGATTATGTATTTGTTCGTGGAAAAGGGTAGAATTTACTCCAAAGAAAATAAATGAGTTTTACTTTGTAGAAGATGTGTATAGATGCCAGTATCATTCTTTTTCTGTTACAGATCAGGCTTTAGATGAAGTTATTTCTTTTCTGACTAGTAAGAAAGGGGCTTGGAAAATAAAAAATTGAGTTAAAGTTAACTTTCCTCGTACTAGTTTAAATGTAGTATCTAAGGCCTGACATTATTTATTTTTGAAAGAATGATTCCGACGAACCATCATAGTGAGGTGACCAAAGATAGAGCCATTTTGAACTACTGTATTCAACAAGTTATGGACATAAATGTGGGCTATATTATTTACATGAACACTCGATCTATTGCTTTGGGAGAGACTTCTGGTGGATTGTCACACCCTGCTCTTATTTACACACTTTGTGAGCAGGCAAGAGTTGAATTTAGACTTGATGAGGAGAGGATTGAGCCTCAGAGACCTATTGGGCCTGCAAAAATCAAGACATATGAATCTCATGTTGGCTGGAGATCTGGCAGTAAGGCTAGAGATATTCTTCTACTTCTAGGGATATTCCTTCTACCTCTCATGGACCTACTTCTAGTGACCCCAGCAACAGAGAACTTTTAGATCAGATGATGATACAACAGGGAGATATTTTGAGGAAGGATTATAGGATACATAATATGGAAGCCATAAATGCTCACACTGATGATTTGATTCGGCAAAAAATTGAGTATGATGCTGCTTATGATGATGCTTTAGTTAGATACCTGAGGGGAGAATATTCAGTTTAGTTCCTTGTTCGCTCTGTGTTTACTCCATATCAGCAGCAGAAGTTGGATGTAGATGAAGACGAAGATGATATTGACTAGTGATCTTTTTGTTTGTTTGTTTGTGTTTGTACTGTGTGATTGTATTGTTTGTGTTGTGATGTTGTTTAAACTTTGTTTTTTATGTTATGTGAAACTGTAATGTGAAAGACTGTTTTTATTTTTAGAATTTAGTTTAGTTTTGTTGTTATTTTCAGCACTTTGTTCTGTTTTGTGATTAGCTCTTTCTCAACAAATTTTATATGTATTATGTGCAATTTAATGTTTTTAGCCTTGTAGTTTTCATTTTAGCACCTGCATTATTTTCAAAATTTATGTTAAAAAATCAGAATCTCCAACAGGTATAAATTTTTTTATGTATTTAATGCTTTCTCTTACCCA
>NW_018230745.1:34693-46475 GCF_001263595.1 Phalaenopsis equestris | reverse complement strand
TCATTTTTAGAAAGAGAGAAAGAACTTAATTTTATTTGTCCTCACTTAATTATATTTTCAAAATTTTAAATTTAATATGACCTTTGGCATTAGAGGTTAACTTTGGATAACTATATTTATGTTTCTGAATATATAGTAAATTTAAGTAAAAATTTTCAATGATAGAGGTTAATTCTAGGGGATAAGATATTTGGTAAAAGAGAATAAGACTATGTTTTTCTATTTTTAGTAAAGGAAATTTGTATTTTTGAAGTATTAAGAATCTTACAAGATTCATGTAAAAAGAAAAGAATTAAACTTTATGAAATCTTTAAGTTAATATAAATTTGTTAAGTGAAGAAATGTAAAAAATTTTTAACTTTAAGAAGAAGATAGTGAAGTTCAAAGCACGTTTTGGAAGGTAAAGTATAACTATTTCGTCGACAATCTATTTCACTTGCAAGAATACTTTGAAAGAACTAGTTAGAACGAGAAAAAACTTGAGAACTTGAAAAAGAGATGATTGCAAAGTACTCATAGTTATTCTCTAAAACTAAAGTGTTATAACTTGGACTAATCTGCATCGAATCAATCATGCGTGGAATAAGCCAATTACACTCCTCATCCCACAAACCAATGAAGCACTGTAGCAGCTTCACTTTTTGTAAGTTGCTCGACACTGTCTCTTCTTAAATTAACATATCAATCACACTACTCTCTCCTCCAATTGCCTTAAATTGTAATATAAGGAAAAATAATGTTAGGGCATTGCATCTTTTCCCATTCTCCATAACTATCAAACCTATTTAGCCATCAGATTTTTAACCTCCCCCACAAATCCTAGCTACTAGCCTTCCCCTTCTTCACACTCATTTGACAGCCATTGACCCTCTCCCTTGCATCCTTCAACTAAGCAATTGCGCCCATGAGATTTTTTTTACCTTTTTATTCTTCTACTTTTCTGTTTTCACCATTACTTTCATAATGTACAATTAGTTTTGGTTAAAGTTAGTTTTAATTTAATTATTGTCCTTCTATTATTTTGTTGATAATAAATTTATACTTTTGACCACTAGGTAAGATTCAATGTTGCAATAATTAATTTGTTAGTGGCATAGCATAGATTGATTAAGTTACATTAATCTAAGTTAAACATTGATTTAAAAGCCATTATCTGTGCATGATAACTAACTGAGGTTCTTGCTGTGTATGAACAACAAGTATAGTTCTCAGAAATGTTATTAGTGGGATTTCAAGTAAATTTAGATTTTTGTTATGCTTATTTGAAAAAACGTAACTATTATTATGAAAAGATAAATATATAATTTTTTGTTAGAGACATCATCCTTTTTATTTATATTACGTTCTTATTTATTTGATAGGTTTCTAGTTCCACTTTCATTTTCACTTATATCACTATAAACATACTGTAAAATTTATTTATGTTCATAATGAAGTAGCTAGTTACATTACTAGCTAACCTTGATTTATTGGTACGTAAATTTCAATATAATGAAGATATATATGTAATTATAATTTTTATTTTTCCTACACGTTATAATGTAAATATAATTATTCATGTAAATATAATGCCTTGAATTATCAATAACATGAGCCATATTATTTATAAGATAATCATTATAATTTGCAAAAGTTATTTGCTTATTTGCAGTGGCACATGTTGGTAGAACCTTTTTTATATTAGTTAACTAAACTAACGGGATCACAGAGTGATAACTTCACCAATATATATATATATATATATATTATGGTGTTTGTCATCCTAGCTTTTGAATGTCTAATAAAACCAACAACAAATATATAAATTGAATTTCAGTTAAATAATAAAGGATTCTTAAATCAAATTGAATGAGACATGATTATACCAAATATATATTGGGAGATATTAAATATATAGGAAGTCATAAATTCCAATTTATTAAATAGTTGACTATAAATATCATCATATCAGAAATTACTCCAAAACATTAAATTACATTAAGTACTCCAAGATCCTTGAAATCTGACAATAATTTGATTATATTTATTATCTGATAAGTGTATATAATTAATTGTGCCCTTTTATTGTTTGAGTTGTATGTTTCAATAATTTGCAATTTATGTTGTAATGGATGGTAGTAATTAATTGGTTGATTCATCAAACACTCTCATTATTTTAACTTTTCCATTATAGTTTCTATCAGATTAATTTTGGGACCATCATCATTGGAGCAGATTTTTGGGCTGTAATTTTTATTTTAGTATTTTTAAGTTTATATAGAAGTTTATTTGTATGTATTTCGAGTCTGAATAATTTTGCTTTTGTAGTAATATTCTTTCAGTCCTTTTCTCATTAGATGTTGTTGAACTTTCTTATTGGGCTGTAGTTATAAGTTTTATTGATCGCATGAAATGTTGCATCTCTTTTGCTTATACTACTATATTTTATTTACAGCCGTTTGTGTATAAACTCTCTGTTATGACTAAAATTTATCTTTTTTTCATCATATCCCATGTTCGTGAGATGTATCGCCTTCTAGACCCGACAAAAACAAATACCAATTAGCATTGCCAATTTTCATTAAAGAGGGATGTTCCATGAACAATGTGATTTAAATGAAAAGACATGAACAAAATCAATCTACTGAAAAACTGATGAACTAAGAACATCACTATGCACTTTTTTTTAATTTCTGTAGAAAATCATCAAGTATCTAGGCTGCAAAACATTGGAAGCAAGACAAACAAGATAGATGCAAGTTGAATAAGTAAGACCGAGTTGCTGACCTGGAGATATTGCAAGAACAGCAACAGACATGCCTATAAATGCCCACGCAGCAACACCTCCAGCCAAACCATCAAGTCCGTCAGTCAAATTAACCCCATTGCTCATAGCAGCAAAGCAGAATGTTGTCAAAGCCAGGTAATATTTTCCCAAATAAAGGAGGCCAAATGGTTGAGGGAGATGAACTGATAAATTCCTGTAAAATTTTTTTTGGCTCGTGTCAAGAAAAAAAAAACATTAATTCTCCTTTCACACGTGCAAAGTCCAGAAGCCAACTTTAGTTTTGCTTAAAATTTAGTTTCCATTAGGGCTTCATCAGAAATAAAATGAAAAGCAGTAGTTATTTTGACTATTCGCCGTTATAAATTGGGGAAATTTACTTACATACCACACAATTCTTATGTATTTACATATCTAACACCCAAAGTTTGATCTATATTTACAATTATAACACCTTAGTGTCATAAACCTATGCATGAAAATGTGTATTTCACTTTTAAGAAGACAGTGATGATCATATTTTTTATGTAATTTTAAAGATTTGAGTGCTGTGCATATAAATAAGAAATTTTAGATGTTAGATATGTAAATACACAAGAATTGTGTGGTATGTATGTAAATGCCCCTAGAAATTATCCTTGGAAGGTGTTAGATCTTATTGGTCGCAAGAAACTTTACATATTAGACGGCATTGAAATATTCACCCAGTTCAAGCAGAAAGAAAAACAAGCTCCAACTGCAGCCTGTTAATCATCATAAACCATACACAAATTGTGAATAATATATTAAAAAAGGAAAAAAATATTTTACAGATTTGAGCAAATTTACCTGTAAACTGAATTTTATCCATCCGGGAAGGCCATAATTGTGACCCTTAATATAACTTAAGAGATCATCAATTAAACCAATTGCTGCAAATGCAAGAGTTGCTAAAACTGATCCAAAAACTAGCGAAGAATTGTAATTAGCAATTTTACCAGCAACAGCTATGCCAATTGGAATAAAGAACAATCCACCCATAGTTGGGGTTCCTCTTTTAGAGGAGTGGGAACGAGGTCCTTCTTCCCTAAGGACCTGATGGATCCTCATTTTATTAACGATTGGAACATAAAGCCAACCAGCAAATCCAGACAAAGCAGCTGATATTAAGAAAGTACGCGAAAATTGAAATGGTTGCAATGGTAGCCTTGCAGTCCACCATGAATACCAATCAAATGCCAGAAGAAATACAAGTAAACAGGTTATTAGTGCTGCATTCATCTGAACACCACCTGGAATTCTTAGAATAGAAATAAAGCAAAATAGGATTAGCTCAGTGATTTGAAGAGAAAAAGAAGATGAAAAACCGAAATAAAACAATAAAAATTATGAAAATGTAAAGGCTTCCATTAGCTATACAGATAGATGTAGGAAAATAGTTGGTTCCATGTGTAAAGGAACTAAATGTCTCTAAGCCATTGCCGGTGTGCCAAAAACTGTTTCCTTGCCACATTTTCTATAAAGCTGGGGTCTGAGGCTCACTAGGAAAGGTTCCATGCGATTATTGATGAGTGGAGACTTTGCTGTTATGAAGATTGATAGCGAAAAACAGGTAAATGATAATGAGACTTCGTGTTGACATCTAAGGTGGGAGCTATGAAGCTTCAACTGTACATTTCATTAACATGACATTATATAGTTATCCTTATAAAGCATTTATATTATATAGTTTGCCTAAAAGCAAAATGATAGGCTTTATCTCGTCAGCTATCATCTTCTCCATTAAGCCGGAGTCAATAAATGTGCTGATTATATTTGTATGAACCTTGCCGGAGTGGAAAAAGATGAGATATAATTAGACATGATTATTAGCATGCAAATAAGAGAAGAAGACTTACAAGTTAATCATACTTGACTAGTTGCTTTTGCTATAGTGCCAGGATGAGGCTTATAATATTGAATCAGTTCTTTCAAATTCAGGAATACAAGTTTGATGTATTTCTTCGCTTGTATTTATAGATCGGCTAGTGGCCATTATTGATGTGGTAGGCATTTTTAAAGAAATAACATAATTCTGAGCGCATTCCTTCCCTTTCAATTGTACATTGACTCGTTATGTAAGTCAAAAGTAGATACAAGTAAGAATGGTGGAAGATTTGGAACAAGATTGTCAATAGATGTTGCATGGCAATATCAAACCAGTCCAAAGGATGCCAATATAAATACATACATACATACATACATACATACATGCATACATACATATACATACAAGTTATGTGTTAATGGTTTACATGTTGGTCTCCATACTAGCCACTTAAATGATTCTAGTTTAGATAGCCCTCTGAAGCATATTTATGCCATCGAACCGAACATAGAGCGTAAGGAGGGAAAAAGAGAGTAGGATAATGCTGAACTCAGGAGAACAAAATTAATAATCTCCTTATGTCTTTTTGAAAATAGTCATTTTTACATGTTACTGTTATCATATTTATCGTAAATAGAAGTTATATTATGAAATATCGGTAAAGCTCTTAATATTCTCTATTGTCCTTCGATCATATTAATCGCCAAGACTGTCATTACATTCGCCAAATCTTTTCTTATAGATTGTCATGACCTTTTCGACTCGGTCAACTGGATAATTTGCTCCATGTCGGTTGAGAGTTCTTTGTACTCACTGGAGTTGATTCTATGACATATGTTTCGTCTATGGTCGTCGGTTCTAGTTCATCGTATTTTGACCATACAACTATTAGTTCTTCAATTTTCATGCACATTAGGAGGCTGTAAGCTGCCATAATAGCAAGAGAATTAAATGAAACAGTGGTTAGAATTTTATTTATTTAATTAATTCCTAGTAATTGATACTTTCATGATTTATGTGCAATTGAATGCTTATAAATAGGCGGCATTTTCTTTCCAAATCTACTTGCTCATTTTCTTTTATTTTGTGCTCCAGTCACTTTTCTGAGAGACTTCTTACGATTGATAAGTTCCATGAATCTCAGGCTCCCATCTCGAGTAAGGTTCTGCTTTGTGGATTATTGATTGAAGAATAAGGTAAGAGATGAGGGTGTTCGTAAGAAGTTGGCGGTCGTAAGAAGTTGGCGGTGAAGAAGAGGAGATGCTCACTCTCGGGTCATGTTGGATTTTCTGGAGTGACTTCGGGGGTACTCTGCTTGTGATTGTGGTTATCCCTTGGACGACCTCCATCATTCGCTCGTCCCATATGCCAACACCTTCTGCCATAGTCCCTAGCTTGATGGAAGGCTAGGCTTTCATGTCACCTATTGGTTCATGTCCATTGCACCAGACATAACCTCAAGAGTCAATGGCATTTGAAATGATCAGAGTTATGGGTATGTTCTATAATTCAGCGAAACATTTTCTAGGTGATTGTCAGTTGATGATTTTATCAATATCAGGAATCACATATTACAAGACTCCTTCAGGTTTGAATGAGGCTCCATTGGCATCCGTCGAGATTAGGAGTAAACACCTCGTGAACCTCTCATTTTGGACCATGAAATAAGGATAAAGGGTGTGTTCGGCCCATGCGGATCAGGATGAGTTGGCCTGCCATTTACCTTAGATCAAGAGCTCTCTAGCTCGTGATACTAGTGTCCAACAAAATTCGGAGGTGCATATTGTACTGGCTCGCATGGCTTAGTTGGAAAAGGAGAAATTGGTGGTAAAGTAGATCTTGTCAACACTACAGCGGTACCTTGCAAGTTTGCAAGAGCTGTCCTAGTCTCTCTAGACTTAGATAATGTTTGATAGTTTTATTCTGTCCAAGTATGGTGGTGAGTGTTTGTTCTTGATGTTGGTTCGACTTGGGTGTGCCTCGTTGAAGTGACCTCAGATCCATGTATTAACTATTTTCTCTCTTCGCGTTGAGCAGGAGATTTATAATGATTACATTTGATAATTTTTCTTTAAGTGAAATGTCATCTTAGGTTTTCACGTTGGTCCTTTTTGGTTTAGTTTTTCGAGGTAGCTACTCCCCTGTCCTATCTTGTGATAGTTGAAATTTTTCTGCTTTGACCCTATAAATAGGGGTGTGGTTGCTAAAAAGATCCTTGTCCCTCACAGTTCTTTTTTGTACGTGCTTTCATTCTTGTCTTCAATCTATAAATGGCTCCAGGACATCAAGAAGTAGCTCCCCATTGCCCTATTGCAATACTTTCTAATCTATTTCATCCAAGAAGTCATTGGCAGAGGGGCTGGAATGCCAATCATGCCATGCTTTTAGCCCTACCATTTGCCTTAGGGCTGCCAACCCAAACAAGAGAGCAAACATCGTGAGGGGGGATGAAATGGTGATATGACGGGACCAATTGTTTCTTGGCCTTCAGTTACCACTATGCGAAGAATTGTGCACTATTTTGAGGTACTATGTGGTTATTATTGCACATAGAATGTCCAACTCTATTACTGTTATAATGACATTCGTGATTTTTGCTTCCTGGAAGGAAGGAGATGGTATGGTCAACTGAGCTCTTTAAGTATTTATTTTCCTTTTGATTGTACCCAGGTGGGTATACACAATTTTCATCCACAAGTCACTTTCACTTTGGCCATCTTAAGAACAAGGTTAAGGACGAAAAGTTAAAATTCTACTTTGTCTTCTCTCAAGGCAGCTCATTAATCCCCACGAATTTTAATGTACTACCTTTTCTAAAATCTATAGGAAATGTTTATAAATTTTCATGATTAAAAAGATGTTGGTTCCCGACAATCTTGGTGAGATGTGCGAGGGTAACTGGCATGTTTCAGATGCATTGCAGACTTTTTGTTTGACTGTCGTTTTTTAGAAAAAGAGATTGAAGAGTTGTTCATGATTGAGCGACCGACCAATAGAAAAGAAATGATGTTTGTGCCTATTATAGATAACCCGAAGGAAGAGCCAGCCGGCGATGCAGGTCCTAGTTAGAAGAAGGCCACAACTGAGGCGAGACCACTTAAGAACGTTTCAGATGGCCCTTTAGAGGTCTCATCCTAATCTGAGATTCTCTCCTTGGATCAAAGGAGTATTGCTATTAGTTTTTCTTCTTTGGAGACACTTTTGGTGGGGACTAAAGACAAAGAGCTAAGGGAGGAAGGGTTGTCATCTTGAAAGAATGTTGTTGTCTGACTCCCCTTGGTCAAGCCACTACATGTGAGCCCATGGTTGGACGAGCAAAGGGAAGGGGATCCATATCAGCTGGATTGCTTGGAAAGTAAGTAGCATCAAAAAGGAAAGGCTCCTTCCAGAGAGCGTTACCAAAAGCATAAGTGGGTGATTCCCCTCTTGGGTGTCCATACTGAAGAAGATGATAAGGCGAGAAGAGCAATTTGTTCGGGTTGACCTTAGAAAAAATTGAAATTCCCAGAATCCTTCTCTACTCGACATGCTCTTACACTGGGTTCCGAGTATTAGTGCAAGAATTTAGTAGGGATGAATGGAAAATGATGATTTGTTCACCTCTGACTTGAGGAGTATACAAAAATTCTTGGTGTTAGCAACAGATTCAAAGCCAGAAGGTGTCGAGGATACTCAGAGCGAGGACAAGGGAAATGATGCAGGCCCTCCAATGTTTGATTTGTTGTAATTTTTTATGTTTTTGACAACAAAAAGAAAACAAAACATGAAATAAATATTATTTATGAAATGAAATTTTGAGTGCACTTTTTGTTATCTAAGTGATCACTACATTGAGCTTTTATATGTTTTAGCATTTTGGAACCGTTGTGTGTTACTCTCTGACTGGTTTTGTCGTATGTTGCTAATTTAGAAGGTATTGGAGGCCCAACCCAAGTCTATTTTTACCCATGGATTTCTCAGCTCTTATCAGTTAGTTCGTCACCTTAGACGGGCCGTGTTTCTTTGTCATACTTATTAATGCAGATTTGGTTGTTGTTTTCTTCGAGGTAACCATCTAAACTCACTTTTGGGGTGATTCACAAGCTACTAAATGCAGATATTTCATCGTAGGTAAGGGAATCTGACCACCAGAGCTTATATTGTATTCTGATGCTTATGACACATGTGCTTGTGATGTTTGAGCTTTTTCGGGCGATCATATCTAGTATTATACACATGAACATCAAGGTCAATAATTCTAGCATATTTTTGAGTCAGTTTAGATGGTCAAGATATCTGACAAAGAAGACATTTCAACACCTTCTCACTTAGGCCAAAGCCTTTTTTATGAATTTAAGTTCCCCGAGTGTTTAAGAAGAAACACAAGTAACAAGCAAGCCTAGTTCCCCAAGTTGATCTAGCTAATTTGTTTTGTGGCAACTGGTTTTATTGCTTTCAAGAATAAATTTTATACTTGTCAAAGGAAATAATATATTTGTAGCTTCCATATTAGCAAAAATTCTTCAACGGACGTCCGGTAGTAAAATTGGGGTTCAGACCATCCCAACTGTACTTGACCTTGGGAGGAAATTTTTGTCTGTACGGCACTCCCCCAAGGTCCAATTGATGTGGGATAGCCTATTAGAATTATTGGATGTCCCTCGGTGGTTTGAGGGTCCATACAAATCCTTCGCACAAAGCCTCAACTAATAATGAGAAAAAAAAAGAAAATTTTTTTAAGGGGTGGCGCTTTGGCGCATAGGTGACCATATGCATCCAACAACACCGAACATTAGTTGAAAGGGTGCACATGTGTCCCCCCTTTTTGGTGCATAGGCATCCAACACAATGTGGTGCCAATTTTGATACCACATGACAGAAGAGGTGGCACTTGACACATAGGAAACAAGATCCTCCTATAGACGCTCCCACACAGTAGAGATGGCGCATATGTGCCCCACAGTGGCACTTAGCCACCTCATTAAACTGCTCAAGATAGAAAGCTCGGTGCATATGCACCCAGTCTCGGGGCGCATATGCATCCAACCCGTTTTGTTGCAAAAATCTCCATGGTATGCTGGAAATAGAGGAGGCCAACGTGCCTTGCTTGCAGGTTAATAAACTCCTTTAATGTGGTTATTTTGCTATTTATGGAAGAGAATCAAGGGTGGAAGAAGCCTTTGCCATTTCTAGATGATAATTCATTGGAGTAGCGGTTGAGCGGTCATTAACCCTTAGAACAATGAAGATAACAAGAATGGATAGGGAGAACCACTGACATCATGCAGAAGGAGCTCATTTGAGAGAGTTCATTCTGGGAGAGTTCAGAGAAGAGCTGCGAGAGAGTTTTGGAGAGCTGTGAGAGGCTTTTAGAGGATTCTTGACAATTTTTCTTCTTCTTCATCATCTTCTTCATCTTTTTCTCCTTTTCCACCATTTCCTTCATCAACCTTATAATTTTTTGGAGAAAATAGAGGAACTTGAGGACTTTTCTTGGAGTTGCTTTGATCTTCCTTCTTGAGAAGGAGATCTTCTTCCATCTTTGGAGAGCTATCTTCAAAGGTGCGAGGTAGGAACTAGGAGCAAGCCTAATACTCTTGTAATTTCATTCCTAAGAAGCCATTTAGGTCTGGTTTTAGATAATTAAGTCAAGGATTCTGTGTCAGAGGAGATCGATGGGTTAAGGAGCTGTTTTTGTTGATTACCCCCAATGAATCCTTGAGATCCCTCCTCAATACTTAGCCAATTGACCTAATTGGCCTAGATCTTAGTAATCCCGTGATTGTTCGGAGGTTTCACGCCTTGATAAATGGTTTGGAGCCACCTCGATCTATACCCTTGGTCGGCATTCCCCAGATCGCAAAGGCTATGTCCATGAAGAAAAACCTTCATTTTCGTCAAGATTTTTTTTCATGAAAAAACTCCTTCACATTTTGCAGACAATTAGAGGTACACTGTCCATTACACTGTGTAATGGATGGTAAATACAACTTCATCCCAACCTAGATCCTATGTGAGGTCGTTAGTGTGAGTTTGATTTGTCGTCGAGTGTGTTGGATTTCACTATTTGCATGTTCTTCATGATATTTTGCATGTAATATTTTGATCGTGTGATCATTTGGGTTTGATCAATTGTCTTGGCCTGATTGACCGATCACCTTGGGTTTGATTGGCCGCCTTGGCCTGATCAGCTGATCCCTTAGTCTGATCAGCCATCTGACCCGATTGACTAATCACTTGGGTCCGATTGGCCATCCTGGACCTATCGACAGATCATCTAGGTTTGATCGGTCGTTCTGAACCAATCAACTGATCAATTACGTTTGATTGACTACCCAACCCGATCGATCGATCACTTGGGTTTGATTGGTCGTCTCGGCTCGATCGACTGATTACTTTTATCCGGTCGGCCAATTTTGCCAATTTCATTTAACAACATGTTTACATGCATTATTGCATTGATTTACTTGTTGTATTTGATTGTTGCATGCATCTTCATGTGTATGAAAATTTGTTGTTTTTAGGTTATGTATATATCGTATTATATTGCATGTGAAGTTATTTTTGTCATGAGCCTGCTGTCAAGCATTTGATATGTTTGGGTGTCTTTTTGAGCACCCTTACTTGTAGTGTCTCTTTGAGCACCTGCACCTGCAAGTATCTCTTCCACATACTTATCATATGCACGTGGATAGATGCTTGCACAATTCGTGAGGAGGTGACTCACATATAACGCCACCTATTGCATGATTCTTTAACAAGAGTTGTGCTACCTTACGTCCTGCAACCTTGTCTAGGAGTGTCGTAAGTATCTCACATTATCTATGGTATGAGTTATGCTTTATAGCCACTGAAGTCATGCGAGGTAAAATGTGTATCCACCTAAGGATGCGGTTTTCACTTGGCACAGATCACATTACCTAGCATATCTGACACTTAGCATATCTCGTATACTTGTCATTTTCCTTGGGCATCTTTTGAATTGATTGTACGTTTGCATGTGCTTGATTGAGTGCTTCTCCTGTAAGGAGTAATTCCTTTTATTGTGTCCTGTACTCGATACAAATTCATTCGTAGCACTTGTGGGCTTGTTGCACAACACCCAGGTTGGTTCCCGGGTCACGTGTAATTCTTTTTATAGGTGGCTTGTACCTAGTATACCCGATTTGTATGTGCCATGTGCATGTGGCATT
>NW_018230745.1:20446-34683 GCF_001263595.1 Phalaenopsis equestris | reverse complement strand
CATTCCTGCATTCACATTTTTATGATGTTTGACCCGTCTCTACTTCAATTGAATAATCACAAATTGTTCGGTTTCTTGCATGTTGTATGTGCATTGCCTAGCTGCCTTGATGGAAAATCCTATTTGTTAGATGTGTGACCTATTTATTGGTCGTAATACTTAAACGAGCATTGCTTACGAGGATATCTTAGCGAGATACGAGCAATGCAAGTTTTTTAATTATAATTAACACGTGTATGACTGTTCTAAGGTTACAATGCAAGTTTTTGTTACAGGTCCAACATTTAATGGTCCAATATTTTAAATTATAAAAAATAGATATTTTGTTTATTTATGTTATCCGACCTATTTTAAAACTTAAATAAATGTGAGGCTTCTTATTTAAAAAGTTATCCCCTAGTGACATATTTTAGATCCCTTAGATTTTTAGGACGAGGGCCAGTTTTGGCGACCACATCAAAGTCATATGGTAGCCTTTGCCCACATTGCGCACACATACTTAGATGATATGATTAGGTCACCTTGTGTTTAGATGGATTGTTAGACTAGGGTTAGGGTATGGTTAGGATTTTTCATGTCTTGACTATTATTCCTTGGGTTGCACCCCAAAAAAGCATTTTGTGTGATGCTTTGTGTGTTTAATGGGTGTGGACATGCGCACCATTATATTAGGGCAATTTTTCGTAGGGATCCATATCTGACAGGGAGTAGCTTAATGATTTAAAACTAATCCTTTGCAGGTCTTGCTTAGCTCTCCTTATAAGTCACAAGTAAATAACCCATACTCGTACCTTATTTCTAGAGCCTTTAGGGAGTCTATACGAGAAAGAAGGTACGAGTATGGGTTCTGAGGAACTTGTGCACTGAACTACGTGATGAGGACCAAAAGCAGTTCCTCGTTTTCTGTATCTTAATTCTAAATTTAATTTGATGTATAACATTAGGAACATGTGTGTTTATGTGGATCCTGACCGCTTTTTGCTTTATGAGATATGTTGCTGATCTAGCGACATCCAACCAATATTTATTTATTTATTCATTTTGGCTTGATTCACTTTGTGCAACGTGTTGATATTTCTCTTTCTTAGAGATTGTAGTTTAGTTGGGAATCCCGCAATATACAATTTAGGCACTTTAGGATTAAAATATTTTATTTCTATGAAAATCCTAATAATAAAATATTGAGATTAATTAAAATTTTGGATTATAAAATCATCATTTTAAAATGATTATTTTATTTCCTACACTTTACTTTTCTGCATGGTCTTCAGACCAATTTTAAAGTGGACCGCATGCATGGACATAATTCAGTCATATTTAATAGAGCTTCAACGCTTAGAATTGTTGTTAGATAACTGCATCATTTTGCATGTTTTGAGAAGAATCCCTCACACTTCTTCAATTTGACTGGTCAAATACAAACTTATACTTAGATGGTTTTCTAGCACGTTTAGAGTTTTAGTGGTTTCTCTGACCCATACGGGGTATAAGTTCTTTGTGAAAGCGTTTTCAGCTTTATATTAAACTTCTCTTTTCTCTCCTTTCTGGTGGCTTCCTTGTCATTTACTTGGCGGGTATAAATACCACCTTTTTTAACTCTAATTTTATAGAGAACTTAGAGTTTTCCCATTTTGACCTCAGGGCTATCGAAGTCTTCTTGGACAATGCAATTCATGGAATGCAGAAAGGGGGTCACATGGCAAGTTGGGTTGACTGCCATCATGACTAGGTAGACTTAGGGTCTTCATAGCTTGGGAGGATGGATTCATGGTATCCTGACCTGGCTATTTCTACCTATTTAGGGGTTCTAACTCTTCTTTGTTGAGCCCTTTTGAGCCCAGTCATCTTTTGTGACTTCATTGATGTTGTTTCGATGACCCCAGTTGATGATAGGTCGCCGCTCGTTTAGGATATGGTGATTTCCTCTGCCTTTATGACCTGGTGAGCTTTGAAGTGCAGGGATGTTCTTGATGAAATGATTTGGTTATTTCCCATGCCTCATTCTTCAGCATGCTGCCGTCCATTTGTGGATATGAGGGATTCTCCCTCTTCTATGTGGCTTGGTATAGTCACTCAAGATGGTGAGATGTTCCGGTGAAATAACTATCTTTTTGGTGACCTATCCATCAGTTATCATGATAACGTAAGCAAGAATCCTTTCATCGAGAGTGTAGGTATCCCCAAGATGTAATTAACTAAAAGGGTGTGTTCCTCTGGAAGTGCTCTTGTCTGCCAAACAAATATACTCTTTTTAGTTCTCTAGTAATGGGTGGCTTATGTAAGGATTTTCTTCGTGAATATTGTGTTTTGAGCTATTTCGATCAAATTCTGTTTGGACATATACTCTCAACCTATCACATGAGGATTATCTTACAAAAGCCTACCACATTTCTTTTTAAATTTGTTTGTCTATTTTCATCGTATATCATTCTTTTCGATTCCTCTCCTCTTCAGGCCATTTCTATGATCCTAGAGGAAGATTTTTTTGAAAAAAGGAATAATATGACAACATATAAATAGATATGCTAACAAATTTATGTTCATTTAAAAAAGAAAAAAAAAATAACAGTGAGGTGGTTGACTCTAAAAGCAAGCTTGAATTTGAAATATTCAGGGATAACAATGCCCTTAGAGACATCTCTAGTATTATGGAAATGGATGTATGAGTCAACCTAACTATTCTTCCCCTTGTATCCTATTTCCTTGATCTCAAATTTGTCAACAGTCGATCATTAGAGTTTATGAGGATTTCTCCCTCCCAGGCGACTGTTTATTGATAAAAGATTTGTTAATTTATTATCGCCTATAGGATATGCTCGATCCCGAACCATTCAAAATTCCTAATTTTAGCTTTTTATTTCGCCAGTTATCTTATCATCATTTAGTTGTTGGCCTCAAATCACCCGTTTAAATTCCCGGTTACTAGCTGAGAGTCAAATTTGACCAAAAGGTATCGAGCGCCCGCTTCATAAGAGAAACATAACTCAACTACAACAACTTCGTTCTTGACCTGATTATTGGTAGCGTTGAACTCTAATTTTATTAAATTGTTTTGGTGGTCACCATTCAGGTTAGTGAGAGTGAGCCTAAGTCTTGCCTGTATTTGTGTGGATGCCCCATCAATGTAAAATGTCCAAGTAATTTCTCGAGAGATTTTATTGACCTGGTTTCTAGTTTCTTTGAATTCGAATAGGAAATATGTCAAAACCTTAGCTGTGATTGTTGTCCTTAGTGTGTAAGATAAGTTAAATTCACTAAGTTGTACAATAAATTTTAGGAGCCAAACAAAATGCTCGGTCTTGCTTAAAACCTCTTTGAGGGGATAATCGATGATAATTTAGATTGGATGTGTTTGAAAATAGGGGCAGAGCTCACATGCAAAAACAATAAAATAAAAGGTTATTTTTTCATGATTGGGTACTCGAGTTCTACTCCCTTGAAGACTTGACTAACATAGTACACTGGATACTGATCTCTTGTTCTTCATAGATCAGGATAAAACTGATCGCTTCAGGTCCAACTCCTAGGTAGAGCGAGACTTCTTCATTCAGTTTTGGAATATTGTGGAGAGGTGGAGAGGCCAGATACGTTTTCAACTGTTGAAAGGCTTATTTGAATTTTCTTGATCACTTGAAGCATTTGACCCAAGAAGGTGGCACATTTATCGTCTGATTTGGAATTGAATCGATTGAGTTTAGGAGCCGGTCAGCTTTTGTAGCTCTTTGAATTTGTAAGGGTACTACATTTCTACCAAAGCTTGAACTTTTTAGGATCGAATTTTATCCCTTTATGCATCATAAAATATCCTAAGAGTTTCCTAACCTTTGTGTCGAACGTTCAATTGAGAGGATCGATGTTCATGTTATATTTCCTTAAGGTTTCAAAAGTTTTTTGAAGTATTTTATGTGTTGTTGTTTTATTTTTCTTAACTAACTCATCATACAATCACTTAAATATTTTTTCTTTTCTATTTAACAATGAATACATCCATGAGACGCTGGTAGGTCGCCCCTGCATTTTTTTAGCATAAAAGATATTACATTATAGCAGTAAACACCCTCTCCTATGATGAATGCTAGTTTTTATGTGTCGGTCGGATGCTTCATTATCTGATGACATCCGAAAAATGTGTCCAACAAACTCATGACCGAGCTCATAACGTCCGAATCCACAAGCATATCGATCCAATCATAAGATAGTTCTCCTTCAGGAAAGCGACATTTAGACCAGTGAAGTTGACACACATTTTCCACTTGTCATTTGATTTTTGAATTAAGATTATGTTTGGCATTCAGTCTGAGTATTGTACTTTGAGTATGCAGCCGACTTCTTGCAGTCTCTCTACTTCTTTGTGCATTGGATTCACTAAGGTTGTTACATTTAACCTCATTTTTTATTTTATAGATATATTCGGTGGCAAGCGACATCGATAAATACTCTAAGCACTTTCACGATCGATAAAGCAAATGCATCTCAGTGTTCCCAAAGTAGGTCAACCAACTTGTCTTTTTGTTCTGCATTAAAAGCAAAACTTAGTCACAAAATTATCGTTATCTTTCGCAGAGGGGGAAAACTTTTCGATGAACTCATCAGTCTCAAGGCTATTCCCGGAGCTGACTGCACCCACGTGATTTCTCAAAATCTCTTGGCTCTATGATACCATTAGTTAGAAATTTTACTGCTACGTGATAAGTCGATACGACCGCTCAAAAGACATTAAGTAGAGGCATATCAAAGATACCATTGTTAGCTGCTCACGAGTCCACTATGATGAAATTTGTTGTCGTTTGAAAAGCTTATTACCTTCTGCCAAGTGATTAGTACGACAAGAGTCCCAAGCACTTCCTTTTCGCCCAAAAAATAATAAAGCAGCACAGCAGTTGGCAAAATGCTAGCGGTGCCCAAACCCATCTTATCAAAGACTAACTTAAAGATTATATTTATGAAGCTGCCAGTGTTGTATACTTCTTATCTAAAAATCAAAAATAAAAGCGGTAACAACTATTTCATCATTGTAGGGATTTCATTTTGGCAGGTAAGTTTTTATTAGTGAATAAAATTAGCTGGTGTTGCGACGCATGTCGTGGGATCAGAGCTGCCAAGAAATCTTTCAAGCAAAGTCTCTTTAAGCTAACTTTTTGGGAAGCTTTGTTATCTCCTCCAAATAAGGCTAGTAAGATACATGTGATGTGGATCGACTGAAGCCTTGGGAGTTACGAACTCCTTAGGCTTCCCAACTTTGATTAGCCCCTTATTCAAATTTCGAAGGTGACAAAACTTCTTAGTGGTCTCGAAGATATCTTCATGTCTTCATTGGTGGTATATTTTTGAAAAATTCATTCTTCATTGCTTATACTACTTCGATTATAGAGACTCTTAGCAGTGTGGGTCGAGGAAGTTCATTGATAGGCAATGGTTGCCTCTTTTCGTCATGTCAATTGGCTCGTTGCATGGGTTATGATTATCTTTGTAATACAACTCTTTTATCTAGAATTCAGTCTTCTGAGAATAATTGTGATTCCTTGAAACTGTCCCTGGTGGGTGGACGTGGATTTCACCTTAGTCCTCAACCCTCTTTGTGAGCACTTCTCTTTGGTGGGTATCAATCGGGGCGATGCTTTTTTGACAGAAAGGGGAGAATTGTATTCGTTGGAAGATATATGGTCATTGCCAAGTTTTAATAGCTTGACCAACATCTTGGACAGCTGCAGACCTAGGTGGTAGAAAAACGATCCTTCCCCGAGCCTAGCTTGTGCCAGTGCAACATGCATTATCGTAAGTTTGAGGTTCCGAAATTCTAGCATTTCTCTTTGGAAGAGGGTCATAAATGCACACAAGAATTCATCTTGCCCTTCGTGCAGTTGTAGGAGAGCTTGCAAATTTCTCTAGGGCTTATGTACGCTAGTTGTGTGACGAACATTCTCTTTAAATATGTGTAGGAGGTAATAAATCCCTACAGTAGACCATTGAACCAACGGAGGGCTGACATTCTAAGTGTCGTGAAGAGCAGACGCCACTTGAGCACTTCACTTATTCACAATAAACATATGGACTACTCAAAAGAGGTAATGTAGTCTGCAGGATCAGACCATCCTCGTTATGAGTCTAAGGTTGAGATCTCGAAATTTTCTAGTGGCACGACTTTATAGATTTTTTGGGAGAAAATGTTTTCCAGTGGTATGAGTGAATAAAGGCAACATCTCCTTCAAATTTTCTGCTTGGTGTATGGGTACGTTGATTAAAATTCTTTCAAATCTTCTGTTTTAAGTTCACTACAATTTTTTCTCCATTTGCTTTCAATTTTCCTAAGCACACTTCACGAAGACATGAAATATTTTTAGCATGCAATTGATATGATATTGTTTCTTAGATCTTGCTAATAGGCAACTCAAGGATGTCGACAACTTAAAAAATTATGTAGGGGAGGAATGGAGAAGAGGAACACATTGTGAAGGATACAAGACAATTGGAGGGTGCAGAAAATTTCAGAAATTAGGAAGAAGGGAGAAGAAGAAGAAACACAAAATAGGGAGAGAGCTTATCAATTTTTCATTCCATCAATATCTTCAATTGAGGCTATTTATAGAATACAAGAGTAGTTCTCTATTAACCAATTATTCTCATTAACCTAATACAAGATATTAAGTAATAAATATCCTATCAGCAATATGATATCATAGACATCTCCATTGGTTTAAAGGAAACAACCCTGTTTTAGTAACACCACAATGAAAAAAAAAAAAGTAAACGTGCTAGAAGAGCTTAGTGTCCATGTTACTAGTAAACCTTGACTCTTTGCATGTCTTTGAGGAAACAAACAATTAGAAAGAAACATCAACCATGAAAAACAAAATAAAATCAATAACTAATTAAATAAATAATCAAACATATTTTACATCAAAATTTCTTAACTAATTACCAATAATGAGTTTTCTTGATCCAAGTTCCCTTACCTTCTCCTTCCGCGAATAATGGTTCGAAATAATCGAGCAGCAGCAGCAGCAGCAGACACAAAAGACCCAAATTTTCTCTTCCGCTCCTTCAAGTCGATGTCGAAGGACGGGTCAACAACAACATTGCTGCGATCTCCATCCCTGTCTTCATATCTATGAATACACTCCTTTGTTGAAATCCCATTACTCTCTTCATACTTCACAGAAATGGCCTCCGCACTCTAAAAGAGTTAAAAACAACACAGAACAGAATTACTAAGTGGGCTCAACGTGAGAACAAGTGACTTCATGCAAATCTTGAGATAGAAACTTTCAAATGCTTTCGTGAGAACAAATTAACCCTTTGGAGAGAGAATTAATTTAGTTTTACAAAAGAACAGGATTAAAGAAAACCTCTTCTTGGGCCACGAAGCTGCGAAAGCACATGGCAGCAGAGCGATTCCGCCTGCTGAAATCGATTATATTGAGGGAACAATCGATTCGTTGAAGGGAAAGAATCGGAAATCGGCAGAACTTATCGGAGAAGATGTGATTTGATCCCGCCGCTGAAGAAGACGAAGAAGAACAGGAAGAGAAAGGGGCTCGTTGAGGCCATCGGAGTATCAGTAGCCGGAGCTGTGGGCTCGTCGTGCAAGACATCGAGGAGTTGCTGAGATCGAAATTAAGCGGAGATTGGTGGAGGAGACTGAGGAATTACTCGAACCAGACTGTCTTCTTCTCTCACTTGTTCTGTTGCTTTTCAATTGAAGGGCGGAAAAAAGCGGAATAGCAGGAAGTCGTGGTGCTGATTGTGGTGCGGAGCATAGAGATTCTTGTACTCGTACGGTTTCAATGTAAGCAGAGCCGTTAGAAATGGCGCCAAACACGTTTTGGATCTCAAATTAGTTAAAAATTAATTTTCTTATGATCTGATCTGGTAACACAGAAAAATATTCCTCTCATGTTATTCCACATTATTCAGGTGTTATTATAGTGTTATTGATTATTATTGTGTTATTATAATACTGAGAATACTCTCAGAACACAATAACACATGAATACCACTACAATAACACAAGAATAACGTGAAATAACACGGGCGTTATTTTTTTATTGATATTCCTCTGTGCTAAAACAATTTTTTTTTTTCCATCACCTTCACGTGACGTTATTTCATTGAACTCCGGACGTATCTCTACGTTCAAAGTTGAGAAGTAATATTTGTTTGTTTTTTTGTACGTGAAATTTGCATACATACCATACAACTTATATGTATTTACATAACTAACATGAAAAGTTTGAGATTTACACTTATGTCATCTTAGGGTCGTGCATGAAAATATATGTTTCATTTTTAAGAAGATAATAAATATGATATTTTTTATGTGATGTTAGAAATTTGAGTGAATGCATGTAAATATGGTTGTGTAGGTGTTTGATATGTAAATACGTAAGAATTATGTAGGGTGTAAATGAGCCCAACACGAGTGAGCTGTTGCTTTTTTTCATCTTCAACTTTATCAAAAACAACTGTATTGGAATTTAGCTTGTGTCCTTATTCCTTCACCAACAATGTCGCGTTCGTGTTCGAATTGAAGTATTCAAAATGACTCATTTTGTTCCATAAAACTCGAATTCATAAAAATAATTATACAAAAAAAATGAATTAAGAAAACCTTTATTTTATTTTATTTTTTCAAATTAAGAATTAGAATAAAATACAAAATGGATAATAATATTTTATATGTATGAATTTTATTGTAAATCAAGAATTACAATAACATACAAAGAGAATTTAACTAAAAATAGTAGATCCAATATGGGTTTTAAGCTTATCAATCAAAAAAAAAAAAAAAAAAGAAAAAAAAAAAGAAAAACAAAATCTCTACAAAATTTTATATCTATTAAAAAAACTAAGGAATTATTAAAAATAAAATCAAGCCTAAATATTCAATTGCTCGAAATGAATATTCACTCCAATAAATATTGGATAATATGAATTATGCTTCAATTAAATTTTAGTCACACCAAAGCTAGTTAAGTTAAATTTTCATTAGATTTTCTTTATAAAAAATCGGTATTATTGTACGATTTTATCCTTTTTTTTTTAATTTTCTAGATTTCAGTGTAGATTATAATTAAAATAATACTTTAAAAAATTATCATTGAATTTATTATAAAACATATTATTTTAAAAATGATAATGTTTCCTAGTATAAACTCTAGAATAATATTTTTATAATGTACACTAAAGAGAATAAATAATTAAGATAATAATCATATATTAATATTAATTTTAGTAATATTTAATCATATTGGTTAAAGTTATTATAAATAATTTTTAAAGTACTTGTATTAAATTTTAAGATGAGATATTATTTTTTAATATTTAGTATTTCTTAAAAATAGTAGGATTTAGGGAATATGTTAAATGTGTTAAATGCCTTTTATATAGATTCTTGTAAATTTTTCTCATACATGCAAGAAGAAAAAGATTAAAAGTGCATAATAAAAAAATAGAGACTATTATAGGTATCGTTAATAAATAGTATATCTGTGATAAAAAAAATAAAAATATAAAGTGGGTGAAATATATATACCGTATCGTTGCATGTGACGTTGTTGATGCGTTATCGCTCTACTGCCTAGTATGTAGTAATCTGACGATTGTTGGGATCACTCTCATTGGTGCGGATGCTACTAGCTATTGACTGCTCTGGTCTTCCTATCCTGGTGTAGAAAGTCGGTACATGAGATATGACGTAATTTATCCTGATCATGTATTAAATCTACACCACAACCCCAAAACTTTTGGTCCTATGAAGGTATCGTTGCTTGCAAACATCAATAACTGCTATTGTGGAGGGTGGCTGCTTGCTGTCGCCCATAAAGAGCCTCCTCTAATATATGTTGTCGAAATGAACTTGTATGAAGACCAGGTCTAATAAACATGAGGCGGTGAGATCATGAATATAGAACCAGAAGTCCCGAGATCATCATAGAACGGCAACGAAACACGTGTGTCCTTGTCGCTGTCATTTCTCTGTAGCATGTTAAATAGGCAGGCTGACTGCCACATGCGGCTACAAAGTCCCTCCATGTTCATTATCACCTTTTCTTTGGGACTCATCATCAGAGCCCCAAAAAGGTGGTAAAAACCCCTTTATTTCTGCGATGTAATCACACTATAAGAAAATTCATAATGTGTAAGTTTTTGAAAATTTAAAATTTGGAGTGGATAAACTATCATTTATGAGAGAGTTAGTAGATACTACTGCTCCTTGTGCAAGTGCTCTCAACTAATATGTGTTTGAAAGATCGTTTACAGCTTTAAGTAGGTGTAGTGTAGCCCATGTCCTAAATCACCTCAATTATACAACAACATAAAGTTATTATTATTGTTATTATTATTAAATATCTTAAATAATATCAAGAAATTAAAATAATTTAAAGGAATAATACTTAAAGCACATTAAGAAATATTAAAATAGGAAATGAAAACAAGAATAATAATAAGAAAAATGATACTAATAATAATAATAATATTATTATTAGTTTGAAAACTTTAACAAGAATAAGATTATAGATAAAAATAATTACAAATAATTGATACATCATCAACAAATTTTCATCATCCGTCACGCATCTCGAGGTATGTCACAGAATTCAAGATAATCTTTCGAGTAATAAACATTCAAATCTTGATAAAAAGTCATCTAGAGTTTGAGGCTTGAGAAAGAGCTTGAAGCTTTGAGAGGGAGCTGAAGTTCAACATTATTCCTGCCACCGTTGATTTCCGCCAATCGCCATTGACCACCGCTGACCGGTATCGATCGTCGTCGACCACCGTTGACCACCGTCGACCATCATCGACCATCATCGACCACCACTTGTTGACCTCCAGTGATCACCATAAGTTGCCACCTACTTTTTATGGCAAGTTCATTCACACGTCAAAGTTGTAATTCAGAAAACTTTGTAACCTTTTCCCGCATGTAGGACAAGGGGTTTCTGTAATCATCAAATTATAGTGAATTTTTACAGCTAAACCAGACCTCATAATTTTTTCCTTTTATGAGTTTTCCACGTAAAAACTTCTGGTGTTACTTCTGGTTATATGAGTGTGTGATGAATTCTGGTTCAACACTAAGACGATAATCCAATACTCTATCGCCGCAAAATTTTTAGCACGCATCAATTTGACGCCGTATGTAGAAAGCGAAGTCTGGTTCGACATTTTTTTTCAACTATACGGCATCAAGCATCTACTTCGTTTCAAGTTATGTGCATGGTGTGCGGTGTATGGAATTTCATCCAACATTATTACCTATCTCACTGGACCGTTCATGGTTCCGAGTGCAGCGACAGCAGCCTTTGTGAATACATGGCCCGGAGTAGCGATGATGCTGCAGTTTGCAGTCACGTTCGTGCCAAGCGTCCCACAAAGCGATGTAACATGCATGTAATGGGATGATATTTTCAGAAATTCCAATAAGCCCTACTTACAGAATTTTTGTGCCAATCAACCTACCAACAAATTAAAACACAAAGCCATCATGCCACTCTTCTTTCAAACTAAGATTGCGAATCTCTCTCTTACAAAAGGTGGTGGTGAGGTGTCAAATCCCATTTTGATGGCAAGAAAGCTGAAGAATGAGGACAGATAGCAAAGATAAGAAATGACTAAGAAGAATAAGAGCACCCCCACCGACCACTAACACAAAAAATCAAGCAAGCTATCTCTACATGTATACGCATGCATTATGGAGCAAAAGCTATTTCCATCAAATCTTTTCAAGTTTACTTTGTTATAGAAAATCACGGAAATAAAACAAAAAATAAGATTGAGAAAAATAGCAAAACAGAAAAGCACAGCGGAACACACAGATTTATGTGGTTCAACAAATTGCACGTGTTCACGGAGTTACAGAGGATTTTATTACTTCGAGGAATTACACCGTCGAGCGTTTCGATGTTTATAAAAAATCTAATTTTCTCTTTCTCTCTCTCTCTACCTCATCTCTCTTCTCCTTTCTCTCCTTCTCTCTCTCTAACTCCACATGAAAGAAGAAAAAACCAAAGAACTTAATTGCTACAGAGAGGAGGTGGTTTTTGGGATGATTCTAGCAGGCCTAATTTCTTCCTATTTATAATAAGCAAAAAGGGCTTATTTCAGAAACTAGAGAGGCAGGAAGCTCCCGAGGTTCCGCATGCAATGCCGAGCCGGACTCGGTTCGTGTGAGGCGCGACGCGGAAAGGGGTGCGGCTTGAGGAGCGACGCGGAGAACGGGGTGGGACGCGGTTCCGCGTGAGGCGCAAAGAGCGCAGAGGGAAAAGTCGGAACAGGCTCCATATCCAACATGCTTCTCCTAAGTTGCTCAATTGCCGGTTTGATTAATAGTGATTTGATCATCAGGCACAATCTCCCTCTCTCTTTCCCTCCACAACAAAAATAATCTCTCGGCAACAATTTGATTAAATCATCGTTCATTGAAGAATCTAAGTTATGCAGGAAAATGGGGTGGTTACAAGGAATAAATCATGTGGAAGCTGAACACAAATTTTCAAAATGGATTAAAATAATTGGCTATACTCATGCATGCATTTCACATGAATTAAGAAAAATTATGCAGAGATTAGAGAAAGGCTTAAAACATGTTTTGTCATTCAATTTTAGTTTAAATAGCCTTAAAAATCTCTTAGCAAGGCTATCATTAATTAATTTCAAAACTTAATATATAATTATAAATATCTTAACCACTAAGCTTAATTTATAGCCATAAATTTAAAATCAAATAATTGCTTCATCGACCTCGCTGTAATTCAAATGTAAAATTCATCCTAAATCAAATAAAGTTATTGTCAAAATGGCTATCATTTAATCTTTAATATTGCAATGCGTGGACTCTTAAATTGTTTTAGCTACTATCTCCCTAATTATATAACACAAAAAATCGCATTCATTAAGAACATCCATAAAATCTTATTTTGCCCTTTCTTTTTTATTACATATAAATATTCATATCTAGATTACACACACACACACACTCAGATATATATGTATTTATGTATGTATGTATGTGTGCATGTACATACATACATACATACATACATTTCGTAGGTACATGCATATATCAATATATATAACTATATATATATATATACACACACACACACACATATGTATGAGTGTCGCTTACCCCGACTTGTTAGTTAGCATCCACAATATAAGACCTCTCAGGTCGGGGGTTCGAATCACCTCTAGCACAGTTGACCTTAAGAAGGTGAAAGTCGAGGCGAAGCCAACGCTACACAACGCAGACGAAGCACGACGAAAAGGGAGACACGACGAAAAGATACTAGGTTTCAACATAATGGCAAAACCCTAGCAGAGCGAAATCGGAACAGACGACATCATATAACATACATATATATGTATGTATGTATGTATATATATATATCTATATGTATGTATATGTATATATATATACATACATACATATAGATATATATATATACATACATACATACATATATATGTATGTATAAATGTAGATATAGATATGTATCACTACAGGATTAATATTGATTAAGATCGTACATATCCGACACTAAATAAGATTAGCGTCCGCTTTGCGTCAAAAATTAATCAGGGTCGATAAATGTATTAGTGCGGAAAATGGCTAACGCAAACTTTTTGCGTCGGATTTAGCGTCCATAAATATTATCGTTAACAAGTTTCATCAAATCAATGGTCGACTGAAAATTTTGTCGATTTTTACATCAAAATAGGTCCGACGAAAATTTGTGTTGGAATACCATCGACAAATATCAATCAGTATCGTTCCAGCTCTTGCGAGTAGTGTCCAACTTTCCGACACTCCACCAATGCAAACTAACCAGAGGAAAATATGTTGAGATTTTCATACCTATTTTATACTGTTTTTAATGATATTGCACTTTAAAGAAAGATATTTTTGATGTTTTGTTGCATGAATGATGAATTAGGGTCATTGGTGCAAAAATATGCAAAAAAGAGCGAATTTGGAGCGAAAAAGACCAAAATGTGGAGATATGAACTAGGGCGCCGATGACGCCCTCGACGCTGCCGACGACGAGTTTTTCCCGAGGCTACATGACAAAATTCTCCAGAAGTCTGCCGACGGCGCCCTCGAGGCCACCGACGGCGAGCTCGACGGTTATTCCTACTCAAACTTTGGATAAGACCAAATTTTGAAGGGATGCTTAGGCAACTCTTGGGAAAGCTCATCCACAACTTTAAAAGACTATTTTGGCCGAAAATTA
>NW_018230745.1:18776-20293 GCF_001263595.1 Phalaenopsis equestris | reverse complement strand
TGTGTGTTGTAAAGAAAGGAAGAGATTCAGAGGAACTTCGAGGAGTGTTCTTGGGGAGAAATTAGAGATAAGTTATTTACTTGTTGTAGTTTGTATGACTTTGATTTTATATATGAATTTCAAGTTTTGTTGTGTTTTCCCCATGAGATCTGAGTAGTTTTCTCTGTCTTTCTCCTAGTCCCAAGATTTGTGAAATGGTGATTTGACCATAAAAATGTTTAAGAAATTGTGATGATTTTTTCACTTCGATTTTAATTTACTTTCAATCTGGCCAATTGATTTGTTAAAATATGTTGAGTTTTACAATTAAAGTGAAGATTACATCCAAGATTCAGGAAGGTCAAAGCCCTTGGAAGTTGAGTGCAAATAAATAGGGAAATAATATTATCGGGCGTAGAATTGGAGATTTTAGAGTGACAGACTAAAATCCCCAATTCGGTCCTATCGTTTGGGTGCTGAAGTGTAGTGTTAGCCCTCAGGTAAGGGGAACATGGGAGCTCCAAAGTGAGAGCCGGTATCCTCCCAGTCTAGCCGCAGATTCAATAAACAAGCGTAGGAATAATCAATGTTCTTTATGCCTGGACCAAAGCATAAAAAATAGGTATGCTCCTATTTGACATAATATAAATTGAACTAATTCACTAGAATTTCTTGACAAGGAGAAGAATGCTTTCTACAATTAGTTATTTAATAGTTATTAAAATTACATATTTATTTCAATTGTCTGTTAGTGACAGATAAGCAAATTGAACTTCATCGTTGCTATTAAAATATTGCTTTTCTAAAGTCTTAGTTCGCAATTCTAAACCACTCCCTGTGGGATCGATATCTAGGACTCCATTAGAGCCCTATATTACTTGAGCGATACGTATACTTGCGTTGATAAGTGTGACTTTACAATTATTGAATATTTATTACGTTCATATTTAACTTATATTTTTAAGCATATAGAAAGTCGCCGACCAAGTTTTTGGCACTGCGAATTTGGAGCGAAAAAGACCAAAATGTGGAGATATGAACTAGGGCGCCGATGACGCCCTCGACGCTGCCGACGACGAGTTTTTCCCGAGGCTACATGACAAAATTCTCCAGAAGTCTGCCGACGGCGCCCTCGAGGCCACCGACGGCGAGCTCGACGGTTATTCCTACTCAAACTTTGGATAAGACCAAATTTTGAAGGGATGCTTAGGCAACTCTTGGGAAAGCTCATCCACAACTTTAAAAGACTATTTTGGCCGAAAATTAGAGAGACTAGAGAGCCTGGAAAGGGGGAAGACTCAAAATTGAAGTGTGAAACAAGTGTAGAGAGTCTAAATTGTGAGAAATTCTTCGAGAGATTGTAAGAGAGGAGGGAAAGTGAGAGATTTCTTCCTCCTTGCTGCTTCGAAGAGGAATTATATGCGCTGTAAAGAAAGGAAGAGATTCAGAGGAACTTCGAGGAGTGTTCTTGGGGAGAAATTAGAGATAAGTTATTTACTTGTTGTAGTTTGTATGACTTTGATTTTATATATGAATTC